>NC_056751.1:683315484-683389452 GCF_019279795.1 Protopterus annectens | reverse complement strand
AGATTTCTACCAGCACCTGCAGGACTGCATGGATAAGGCAATCCCAAGCAAAACAAAGACTCTTTGTACCAAAGGCAAGCGTCCAGTCTGGTGGACCCCAGCCATAAACAAACTCTACAACAAAAGGAGGAAGCTACTACAAGATAGAGCAAAATCCTTAAAAGGTAAGACACCCTTGATCACTATAAGTAAAAAACTAAGAGCTCTCATAAAATCATCCAAAGCAAATTTCGAGAGAAAAATAGCTAAAGACTCAAAAGACAATCATAAGGCCTTCTTTAGCTATGTTAGAAACCTGGGAGGAAACTCCCAGATATGCTCAGAGCTAGTTCAAAATGATGTGAAGATTACTGATCCTACAGACATTGCCAACATACTGGCTGACAGGTTCAGTGCAAACTCCCCCCCCCCCAAAAGGAGAGATATCTATACCAAACGATTGCAGCCCCCCAAACATCTCCAGCGCCCAAGTGAGAACTGCTCTCTCCAAAGCAAAAACACAGCATCCATGGGACCTGATGGTGTCCCGGCTGTGTGCTCCATGAACTCAATGAGGAATTAAACCCACAGCTAGGACAGCTGTTTAATCAAAGTCTTACCTCTGGATACGCACCCAGGAGTGGCGCACTGCAACTGTGGTACCACTTCACAAAGGCGGTGCCTCCACCGACCCTGGAAATTACCGCCCATTAGCTTGACAAGCCTTATCTGCAAAGCCATGGAGAGGATCATAATGGACCTCATAAATAAAGACATAGGGAATTTGCAGACTTTGGATCCAACCCAGTTTGGCTTTGTCAAAGGCAGATCATGCCTTTTAAACTTGGTTGACTTTTTGAAACAGTCACCAAAGCCATTGATGAGGGAAAGGCAGTCCATACAGCCTACCTCGATCTGGCTAAGGCCTTCGATACAATACCCCACTCGGGTATCATTGAAAAACTCATCAGCTTAAATGTCAACCCATACATCACAAGATGGGTTGCAAACTGGCTGAGTGACAGAACCCACAGGGTCAGAGTTGCTGGCGCCATGTCAGACTCAAAGCCTGTCACAAGTGGTGTCCCACAGGGCTCAGTCCTGGGCCCACTCTTGTTTGGCATCTACTTTTCTGAAGTACAAGCAAACACAGGAGGGTTATGGATGACAAAGTTTGCAGATGACTGCAAACTGGGCCATAGTAGAAAACACATCTGATACAGATATCCTTCAGAAGGGTCTCACAGAAACGGATAACTGGTGCCAGAGCCACGGCCTAAAGTTAAATGCCAAAAAATGCATAGTCATACCCTTCGGGAAAAACAAGGTTACCCCTAGCTACCAAATAGGTGGCAATCCACTGAGCACAGAAGAAGTTATCAGGGACCTGGGGACCCAGGTCGATAGTAGTCTGTCATTCGACACCCATGTAGCTAAAGTAGTTAGGAAGACCTTCTACATTGCCCACCTTATCATGAAGGGATTCTCATCTAGATCAAGGGAGGTCATAGTCTCCCTTTACTCATCACTCATCAGACCAATGATTGAGTACAATGCCCCATTCGAATGTATCTGACCCGACACTTGCAGCAGCTGGAGAGGCCACAAAGTTCCTCACCAAAAGGATAACGGGTCTCAAAAATCTGTCCTATGCTGCCCGACTGAAAGAACTCCAGCTCTATTCAGTCGCCACCGCTTGCTCAGAGGTGACCTTTGCCTAACATACAAGGCCATGTCAAACCCAGATTTGATGAATATGCTTCACCTCAAAAAATCTAGATCCATCAGAGCCACAAGGGCGGGAGACTTAAACCTTGACACGGCTATTAATAGGACGTGCTGGAGGGATAGATTCATCACCCAAAGACTCCCTATGCTGTGGAACAAAATCCCGGTACATGTGAGGCAGAGCACCTCGCTGGCCTTGTTCAAGAGAAATCTTGACCAATAGATGGGAGATCACAGATATACCCCAGGGATTACCTCAGTGTCACTGCTCGACAGAGGCACAGCAAAATAATGGGTATAGTTCCCCATACTAAAGGGGTGGCGTAAGCCACAAAACGATGGGCTAGGCTTGTAAATGCCCTGCAGATAGCCTAGTATGAACCTATGAACCTATGAACCTATGATCAGCTGATGGCCTCTGCACGAATTGCAGTCCCCCCACTAGCTGATTGCATGTGGAACAGCTGTGGTGACATTCCCATAGCCAGTTGCATGGAAACACACTCCTATACCTAGGAACATCATGTGGGTGTTAGGCCTTTTCATTCACTGTGAGCAGGAACTTATGTAGGTGTTTGGCAAGCAGCATCACAGATGGTATTGGGATATACCTCTAACAACATACACTGTGGAGACAGGCCAACAAACAGAAGGGAGATGTGCCCGACATGACTACAGTATGTAAGTGTTGCTCTTCTGCATTTGGAGTAATGTTGGTTTGACAGGGTGTGTGTGGATATGGCTGGTCTACATGATTTAATACCTGTCATGACAGTGTTATGTGCTTGAGGAAACTCCCACTTGTAGGGTTATCTGCAGATTGGGCAGTGTTTAGAGTGAAATGTTTCTTGTGTTACTCACTGATCACCTATCTTAGAACTGCAGAAGCATAGTCTGAGGATTGCAGTCAGTACATGGTGACAGCCATGAGAGTTACTGACTTCATATCCCACATAGAAAATATGTCACAACAAACCCTGTTACAACAGTAAATGTATGAGGGTATCACATAAACATTGTTTCATAGGTAGGTACTAGGCTACTGGCCCTACAGCCTATATAAGCCTAGTACCCTGGCTTTCGCCACCCAAGAAAATTATTTTCCTGTGCCCCTGTCGAGAAAAGCCACAGAAGTGATCCCCAGGGTCAATTTCCTATCTCCCATCCAATCATCAAGATTTTTCTTGAAGAGTGCTAATGAAAAGCTTTGTTTGATATAGATAGTTTGTTCCAGAGTATGGGAAGTCTCTGGGACAGGAATCTATCCCTCCAGCATGTTCTATTTATTGTGGTGACAAGGTTTTGGTCCCTAGAGCATGTAGCTTGGAGGGATTGGGATTTCTTTAGTTGGAGCATGTCCAACAGCTCTGGGTTTGACATAGCTTTATATGTTAGGCAGAGATCGCCTCTGAGTAGGCGATATGCGATGAAGTAAAGCTGGATTTTTTTGAGATGTTCTGCATAGGGCATCTGTTTGAGGCCAAAAATCCTCTTTGTGAGGTAATTCTGCAGCCTTTCCAGTTGTAGTTATCTTGCGAGGTACATACCAAAAGGGGCGCTGTACTCTATAATGGGCCTAATGAGTGATGAGTAGAGGGGAACAATGACCTCTTTTTTCCTGGATGAGAAACCTTTTGTGACAAGGTGTGCCACGTAGATGGATTTCCTGACTACTGTGGCGATGTGATTATCAAAGGAGAGACTATTGTCCACCTGTGTCCCAAGGTCTCTTATCACACTTTCAGTGTTAAGTAGATTACCACCTATGTGGTAGTTCATGGGTACAGAGTTTTTACCTAAAGGGATGACAATGCAGTTTTTGGGATTGAGCTTGAGGCCATGGCTTTGACATCAGGCATCTATCTCAGTGAAGCCCTTTTGTAGGATGTCCGCTTTGTTAGGAGTTTTGATTATGGCTCCTAGTTTGCAGTCATCTGCGAAAGTTGTTAGCCAAAGACCTTCTGTGTTAGCCTCTACTTCAGAGAAGTAGATGCCAAACAGGAGAGGACCCAGGACTGAACCCTGTGGTACTCCACTTGTCACTGGTCTGAAGTTGGCTTTAGAGTCTGCTACTTTCACAGTGTCGGTTCTGTCAGTGAGCCAGTTGGCAACCCATCTTGTGACATACACTACTAAAAACTCCTGATGTCCACCACAGCAGTAAAACTTAATAGTGAAATCAAAACTTTAATAAAAAGAATAAGCAGTCCTCAGTCTTCCGATAAGCGCTTTCGTCAAATAAGCCTTCCTCAGATCTGAGATCTTTAAACCAAACGGACCAGCACTCCAGGCAGGAGAGATTATTTCAAATAACTATTTTATTAGGTAGCCAAAAAACTACCTAAACAAACTGTGACATACAGACCGGTTTCGGCATGAAAAGCCTTTATCAATGTCAATATTTCTTCACTTTATATTATTGCTTCAACCAGCTCCCCATTTTGAAACCATTTAAATACCTTTTTCAAAATTGGTATAGTCCAGCCATTGGTTAATCCATCAAACATGATTTAAGGGCACAATTCCACATAAATAAAAAACAAACAACTTGAAAAGAAACTAAAAGCACATATGCTCTACAAATGTTACAAATGATTCATCCACACTATCATCCATGCCAAACCATATGCTGATTTGATTTTTTGAAGCTCATACATCATAATTCTTTTTGGTTAAATGCAAATCATTTATAATATGTATGTGTATTGACACACCATTATAAAACTATAGACCAAAAATGTCATCATGTACCTCATATTCATTTAACCCAGGTTTGAAAAATGCCCCCAGTTTGGTAATCCATTTGCTCTCCATATTGTTCAATCTTGTGTGCCATCCCATTTTAAATTTTCTTGGTAATTGAATTTTATCAATGATGACAAACTTAAAACATGCTTCCTTATGCTGTTTAGTATGTTTATATAGGGCACTTGTGACTCGTCTATTCCTAATGGCACTTAGGTGTTCACTAATTCTAATTCTTAAGAGTCGGGAAGTCTGTCCAACATAAAATGCCGAACAATGACAAAAGGCTAAGTAAATGACCCAGTCTGACCCACAATTGCCAGAGATGTTGATATCATAGACCTTGGGGGTATTTTTACTACTGAATTCTTTAGTTTTGTTAATATGTTGACAAGCCCCACAATGTCCACACGGATAACATCCCACTAAGGACTCTCCAGAAAGTGTTGTCTGTATAACTGAGGGTGGATTAAATCTCTTATAGTGTGTTAGCTGAGATTGAATAGACCTCCCCCTCCGATCTGAAAAGCACATTTATCTGGGAGAACCCTATCAAAAATGGGGTTAGATTTTAAAATGTCCCAGTGTGTGCTGATAATGTCCCTAAAATGAGATGTGTTGCTCCCAAAGGTGGTCACCAGTCTGATTGGTTGTTGATCCTTGTTACTATCAATTGCCAGTTGATGGTTTTGTTGCAATAATTCAGTTCTAGTTTTCTGTCCCGCTAGTTCAACAGTCCTATTAAGATGTTGGATATTATATCCCCTGGCCCTGAATCTTGATTTCAAGTCTTCCGTGTGTGTAAAATATTCCCTTTCTGTTGAGCAAATCCTTTTGAGGCGCCAAAATTGTGATTTTGGAATATTTCTGATAATGTGGCAGGGATGAGAGCTGTTCACATGCAATAAAGTATTATATTATGGAAATTTCCTATGAATAGTTGTACCCAAAGTATGATCAGGTAATCTTTGCACCACTACATCCAAAAACACCATTTCCTGATAACCAGTATTAACTGTAAAATGTATGTCATAGGGATTGTTATTAAGATATTCCACAAAATTAGATAACTCATCCTTCTCACCCCGCCACACCAACCAGCAGTCGTCAAGAAATCTGCGCCAAATATCCAGATTCTCCATATAAATATTGTTGCCTACATCATATATAAATTGTAGTCACCTTATGGTGACTTAATTATACCATTGAGGGAAGTGAATCAATAAGCAAACATTCATTGATTGACATTCAGGTCCACTTATTGTAAGGGTGCTTATTCATATCCTAATATACCTTTGGAGTGATCTTTCCAAACAAAGTGTGATGATTTGAGAAGGTTGGTGGTTAAAAACTGGTTTCCTCAGTTGGTGTTGATGGACACAGGCTTGACCGGACCTGGTTTGAAAAGTCCTAATAATTAACCTATTATAATTGGTTCAAGGATAAGAGTTCTATTTTTGTTTAAACAAATTTTCTTATCATAATAGTGTCAATATAGGGTTCCTCTAATATTTCAATACTCTAATATTGTAACATCTCAATTGGTTGGAGGTTTAATTTTGAAGGATTAAATATGGATTTAAATGACATTTTAAAGGGATTATCAGCTGATATGGATAATTTAGAAGCATTTGGGCTTACTAACGGTCAGGCTTCCATGTCGGACGATGCTGATATCAATACTCATGATAGATGTGGGTCAGTTTTCACTAGGTTAAATAGACAAATGAAAATACTTAGGAGCAATATTTGGCATTTAAAGCTTCTGAAAGCATATAAAGTCAAAGACATCACACCCAGGGGGCTTAGGATTAGGTTACAGCCACTTGTGGCTAATATTGACAGCCAACTAACACAGGAATGGGCTACAGCCCAACATCTAGCGTCCATGTTGTTTGTGGACTGTCTTTCCAAGTATTATGCAAGAAACATAGAAACAATGATCATAGACATACAAAACATTTGTTTAGAAGCGGAAACTTTTTCTAATGAAGATTTTTACCAATCTCACTTGTTAGATCTAGCCAAGGATTTAAATATTACGGAAGAGCAACTAAAGAAGAAGAAAATGAATAAGTTTCAAAGGGATGTAACCGATTATGGGAAGGGTAGGCCCTTCGTAACCCAAAAAAATGTTAGGTTTAATGAAGGTGCCAATAAAATACAAAAGAGTAGAAAGAGACCAAGATCTATATTGAAAAGAAATGAACCTATGCATAGTGTTACATCGGATGATGATTATTCATCCACAACAGATTTTGAAACTTCCTCTTGCCAAGTGTCCCCGGTGGCTAAAAGGAAACAGTCCATCCCTTTAGGCCCCATAAACGTAGGGCAGGAAGAAAACACAAGACCAAATACAGGTCCGACCAATCTTCAGGTTCTTTTGAAACAAATGATAGCACAGTAAACAATGTTTTAAACATTTCTTCACATGTACTTATGGAGGCACAATATAAAGTGTTAAATAAAGGGCTTAACTTTATACCCACATCTTCTGTACCTGAGCATTTATTAATAGATGATATCAACAACTTTTGCAGAACACTTAACCTAAAGGCCTTTTTTTCAGACACAACAGATTCTCAAAGATCTATTGGTTTCCGTTTTGGTAAATCTAATTTTGTACCTCCTATGGATAAACATGTGGCGATTTTTAAGAAATGTGTTATGAATGATTTACACTTTTCTAATCAAGTTATAACAACTAGTAGCAACCTTAACCAACAGGAAAGAATTGCCCTTTCACAACTGAAATCCAATAAGGATATTGTCATTAGTGCGGCGGATAAGGGTGGTGGCATAGTTGTGATGGATTATTTGAAATATAGGGAGGAAGCATGCAAACAACTGTCCCAATCACAGTTTTATGTACACATGGCCATTGACCCAACCACTAAATTTAAAACAGAAATTGATGCTTTTTTGGATCAGGCGGTGGAGGGGGGGATAATTTCATTACAAATTGCTAGGCAATTGAAGGTTAAGGAGCCCATGCCACAATATTTATATTTGATCCCTAAAATACATAAGGATTTAAATAATCCTCCAGGTCGCCCAATTGTTTCGGGCAGGGGATCTTTAACGGAACCAATATCAGCCTTTCTTACGGAATATCTCAAGCCCTTACTTAGTCAGGTGAGATCACGGCTCAAGGATACTACTGAGTTTCTAAATATAGTTAATGACTCACAATTGGAAGAAGGTTGGTTATTATGTACTATGGATGTTTCATCCCTATATACCAGCATACCCCATAAAGCAGGGGTCAAGGCAGTCTCTTATTGGTTGGATAAGGCCAATTTATATACTCCGGAGTTCAATGGTTTTCTGACTAGACTAACTGAAATGGTCCTACAAAAAAACATCTTTTATTTTGAGGGGAACCCATACTGGCAAATCAAAGGTACAGCTATGGGGGCATCCTTTGCCCCCATATATGCAGATTTGTTTATGGGTTTTTTCGAACTACAATTTATATATGATGTAGGTAACAATATTTATATGGAGAATCTGGATATTTGGTGCAGATTTCTTGACGACTGCTGGTTGGTGTGGCGGGGTGAGAAGGATGAGTTATCTAATTTTGTGGAATATCTTAATAACAATCCCTATGACATACATTTTACAGTTAATACTGGTTATCAGGAAATGGTGTTTTTGGATGTAGTGGTGCAAAGATTACCTGATCATACTTTGGGTACAACTATTCATAGGAAATTTCCTCAATATAATACTTTATTGCATGCGAACAGCTCTCATCCCCGCCACATTATCAGAAATATTCCAAAATCACAATTTTGGCGCCTCAAAAGGATTTGCTCAACAGAAAGGGAATATTTTACACACACGGAAGACTTGAAATCAAGATTCAGGGCCAGGGGATATAATATCCAACATCTTAATAGGACTGTTGAACTAGCGGGACAGAAAACTAGAACTGAATTATTGCAACAAAACCATCAACTGGCAATTGATAGTAACAAGGATCAACAACCAATCAGACTGGTGACCACCTTTGGGAGCAACACATCTCATTTTAGGGACATTATCAGCACACACTGGGACATTTTAAAATCTAACCCCATTTTTGATAGGGTTCTCCCAGATAAATGTGCTTTTTCGTATCGGAGGGGGAGGTCTATTCAATCTCAGCTAACACACTATAAGAGATTTAATCCACCCTCAGTTATACAGACAACACTTTCTGGAGAGCCCTTAGTGGGATGTTATCTGTGTGGACATTGTGGGGCTTGTCAACATATTAACAAAACTAAAGAATTCAGTAGTAAAAATACCCCCAAGGTCTATGATATCAACATCTCTGGCAATTGTGGGTCAGACTGGGTCATTTACTTAGCCTTTTGTCATTGTTCGGCATTTTATGTTGGACAGACTTCCCGACCCTTAAGAATTAGAATTAGTGAACACCTAAGTGCCATTAGGAATAGACGAGTCACAAGTGCCCTATATAAACATACTAAACAGCATAAGGAAGCATGTTTTAAGTTTGTCATCCTTGATAAAATTCAATTACCAAGAAAATTTAAAATGGGATGGCACACAAGATTGAACAATATGGAGAGCAAATGGATTACCAAACTGGGGGCATTTTTCAAACCTGGGTTAAATGAATATGAGGTACATGATGACATTTTTGGTCTATAGTTTTATAATGGTGTGTCAATACACATATCTATTATAAATGATTTGCATTTAACCAAAAAGAATTATGATGTATGAGTTCCAAAAAATCAAATCAGCATATGGTTTGGCATGGATGATAGTGTGGATGAATCATTTGTAACATTTGTAGAGCATATGTGCTTTTAGTTTCTTTTCAAGTTGTTTGTTTTTTATTTATGTGGAATTGTGCCCTTAAATCATGTTTGATGGATTAACCAATGGCTGGACTATACCAATTTTGAAAAAGGTATTTAAATGGTTTCAAAATGGGGAGCTGGTTGAAGCAATAATATAAAGTGAAGAAATATTGACATTGATAAAGGCTTTTCATGCCGAAACCGGTCTGTATGTCACAGTTTGTTTAGGTAGTTTTTTGGCTACCTAATAAAATAGTTATTTGAAATAATCTCTCCTGCCTGGAGTGCTGGTCCATTTGGTTTAATCGTTGATTTCTTCAGGACCGTGCACCAGAGTCTCACGCACGTGTCTTGGTACGTGGGTGTGTGGACTACCTTCCCTTCATCTGTGGCCTTGGTGACTGTTTCAAAGAAGTGGACCAGGTTCAAGAGGCAAGATCTGCCCTTAAAAAAGCCAAAATGGGTAGGATCCAGTGTTTGGAGGTTCCCAATGTCTTTGTTTATGAGTTCCATGATGATATGCTCCATAGCTTTGCAGACCAGGCTAGTCAGGCTTATAGGGCAATAGTTTCTGGGGTCCGTTGTGGCACCACCTTCGTGGAGTGGGACCACTGTTGCTGTACGCCATTCCTCGGGTACATATCCTGTAGTTAGGCTGAGATTGAACAGTGACTTTGTGAGGGTTCAGTTCTTCTTGGAGTTCGTGTAAGACACAGCCCGGGACACCGTCTGGTCCCAATGATGCTGTGTTTTTTGCATTGGAGAGGGCAGCTCTCACCTGTGCATCTGTGATGTCAGGGAGGCTACACTTTGTTGGGATAGACATTTGCTCTTTTGGGGGGGAAGGGGGGAGAAGTTTGCACTGAACCTGTCTGCCAGGATTTTGGCAATGTCTGTGGGTTCAGTGTATTTTTTGTCATTTTGCACTAACTCAGAGCATATCTGGGAGTTGCCACCCAGGTTCCTGACATACCTAAAGAAGGCCTTGTGAATATCTTTAGCATCTTGTGCAATTTTTCTTTCGAAGCTGGCCTTAGATGATTTTTTGAAAGATTGTAGTTTCTTGCTAGTATTGATCTGAGATGCCTTCCCAAGTTCACAGCTTCTGGCCACGGACACTCGGACTGTGCCTGTCAGGGGTTACATGGGCATGTCCAGTTATAGGCCTCGATGTGCTACTCTCCCCTGATAATGACATATGTCCACTGGAACCAGGTCCCTCCCGGGACTGGCCCGGCCCATGTGAACGTGGCCTGCTGGGGTGTAGTGTGGACAGCTCCCCCCTACAGTACTGGGTACTGGGGCTGGTACTGCCACTACATGAGCAGCTTGGTGTTCTTGCACGTCCACGTCAGTTGCCAGCTGTTGGTGTTGCTGGCCTATGTCCACGCAGCCATCGCCCCACTCCCGCCACATGTTGTAGCACGGACAAGCCACAGTCGATGAGGCTTACCATCTCACACAACCGTCTATACATGACTTCGGTATAATCACGGAGGGCACCTGCAAGTTCATGGAAGTTGTCACTTACAGATGAGAGAGCAGGCCTCTGCAGCCTCCGGCCCTGTCTGCTGTACAGTTCCATAAGTGCCTGCGCCCCCATGACGGTCTGAAACATGCATCTGGTGGTACCAGTTTTGGCACCTCTGCCAGGGGCATGATGACCAGCGGCCCTCCCATGAGCACCCTGGTACATCTGCTTATGTGATGCCCTGCTGGACATCCGGCTATGCCTACTGTGTCCAGACTCAACAGGCATAGATACCACACTCTCCTGTGCACTGCCACCAACCGCCAATTGTCCCTCTGCTATGGCCACTGGTGATGGGGTATCTATAGGCACTGTGACTGTGTTTGGGGCTGGGGTGGACAACAGGGGATGTCAAACGATGGTGCAGTTCCTGCTTCTGGCAACACTGCCTTTGCCTCAACAGTCCTATCATCATTTTTGGTGTCTGTATGGACACCAACATCAGACTGCATGCAGGAGGGACCCTGACCCACCTCACCACCTTTGAAGGGAAAACAAGAAATGCACTTAAAGACCTGTACAGCATTGCATAACAGTACACACATGCACACGCGCGCACACACACACACACACACACACACACACACACACACACACACACACACACACACACACACACACTGTAATTCCACCATAATACCTACCTGTCCCTGAGTTTACAGACAGTCCCATGTTTATTCACGTAAGTTCCCCATCTTGCTTCACACTTGGTAACATACACTCATTAATACCACTCATTAACGTATCATTCTTGTAAATGCCTAGACAAATGATCACAACACAAGACCTGTTACTCCATTACCTCCTTGATTTGATTGGAGTAGGTTTTACAAGGCCTCACTGCTGTTCACCCTGGGTATGTCCGGACATCGTGAACATGGCCCACATATGTTAGGGGCTACTATGTTCACTCCATAATGTCACACACTGAAGTGTCATATGTAACTATAGCTCAGTAGATGCAAGATCTGTTGCACAATCAACTTATTATGTGGACAACAGTAATATATGGATACACTCCCTGGTGCTGTCTAGTAATTCCCCAATGCATCTGTAGTGCTGCATACGTGGGTAGCCATTCACCTTTCTGCTTATTGCAGTTTTAACAGTAAACCTGGTGACTAGTTTCCCTCCCAATGCACGTTCCATGCTACAGACCTTATTATACTATCAGCTGTCCTGTGATTACACATCAGACAAGTATTCCTGGTGTCTCATGTGTCAGTCCATGTCCATGTTCTGCACGATTCCAAAGGGAAGTACTGACGTATGAACAACCCCACAATCATACATGTGCATACATGACACCCACACAAACACACGCATGCACACACATCCTACATGCTTCAACCCTCCCCCTCCACTCCATCAGATTGCACTTACAGACAAAATAACCCCCCCACACACACACACCTAACGGTGAGGTTGCACAAAGATAGTACACACAGACCCCATTACCCCAAACCTTATCATGGCTATGGGGAGTGTACACACACTTATTGATATGACACACTCTTCATTGATAAGCCATGGGACCACATCACTGCATATGTTAACATTACATGAGCCTGATATGTCACATATGTCCTGTACATTCAAATGCAGTGTCTAACAAATGTGTTAGGTGTGCAGATGCTGACAGTGATGCATACACTCCGTGGGTGCATATGTGTGCATGCCCTTATCATGATGGTTTGTTGCACCTATTGTTATGTGTACTACAGCAGTCACTATTCCTGGCAGGGGTATACTAGCATGGGGCCATCTGCATTTGCCATATATGGTCAGTCTGCCCTACGTCTCCCAACCCTGCATGATTGCAAGGTCAACTCATGTGCACATCCCTTGGAGTTCACACACTGCCATCACTATTACTGTGGAGTCAGGGTTACATTGGCCATAGTTCCTGAACCTGACTGTGTGCAGATACAGTCATTCATAGCATCCTTAGGATCCCTGCTGCAGTGCACTGGTGTGTCATGATGACACCCCCGCCCCACCTTCAGCCTTTTTGCAGATGCTTGACAACTATGGCCTACACATGTGTGTCAGTTTGCAGTGTCCCAAACACTAAACACCACGTGTAACAGCCTAGTCCCAGCTAATGAATGGCAAACATACAGATGTACACTGGCACCGGCTCAGTACAGATGGGGATGGTGGACCTGAGGTGGGGTGAGGCATTGGTTGTGCAGCACATGTATCTTACATGATACTGTCTGTAGGTTTCCAACATGGTCATGGTACACCAGTACACATTGCAACGCATGACTTTTGGGAACCTCTTCTGTTATGCATACACTACCTTTATAGAGGCCTGGCTGATGTTTCCTGTGGTACAACTGTCAGATCTGATTACCCTAACCCACAGGCCACACGCTTGCAGAGGTCAGGCAATTGCTGACATGGGACATGCACAGCCAGTACTTGCTAGACATTCCTGTAACCCCTCCTTAGTGTTGTGGCATGTTACTGGGCAGCCCGCATGACCGGTTTGCTACATGTGACATCCTTTGTCTTGGATGGCCATCTGTTTATTTCCTACATCATTCCTGACCCATAAATCCTTGCCACATAAATGACTGTCTGCACAGTTTGCCGTGGCATATGCAATGGTGAGGTATGGCTGCATGTCCAGCTCATGTGTGCTACCTGCTGGGTATGGGGCCCAGCCATGTCATGTAAGATGTGTGCAAGCCACACCTGCCTCTGTTGCAGGTAAGTGTGCACATTTGATGGCCAAATGTCTTGGACAGCAGAGCAATAAGTGGTGCGACATTGGGATGTTTACTTGCTGAATGGTACATATCCATGACAAATGCATGCAGTCAGTACCTCGACAGCTGCTTCCACTATATTTTATCTGGAGTGTGTGCACACATATGCTTCCAGTGTTTAAGTTATGTATTCCCCATATTTGCTGCCCTAACCTACGATCCCATATTACACACTGATTGGTCATGTTGGGACCACATTGCAAGTTTTAAGGCTTGTGGACCGCTGTATTATGATATGCTGTAGTGTAGATCTGTAAGAGTTGCCATTGTAATACTGGTATATACACTGTTGTAGCACTGTATAAGGGTGATGTTTCACACATGTCCCTACTGTAGGTCATTTGTCCCACCATTATGCTCATCCCTGTGAACACATTTTGCAATGACAGGATGTTAGTTATATTGCAGGTGTCTGACATAACCTTCAGATACATCATTATGGTTACCACTGTGATGCACTGCAGTTAAGAGCAACAATACGTGAACATGTACGGCATGCATTATGGGTAGGTGTGTTAGATGTGTGCATGGAATATACCATAGCCATTACATGACCGGTGTATTGGCAAGCATGAACATAAACCATACTCACCAGCTACAGGCTGTTGCCTTGGTGGTATATCAGAGGGATCTACATAAGAGTGTGAGAGATGTGATGTCAGTAGCCATAGCTGTGGCATTGGTACACGGTGGGTGCAGCATTACAGTACATCAACAGTACAAGTCCACAATACTACAGCTTATACACATCTGTTTATTACTATTACGCAGCAACAGACTATATATATGTCATGTCACATATGCATGATCTACCTGTACAGATGCAGATGGATATGTAACAGTGGTCTACTGATGTGCCCTGCGGCCTTATCTGCACACTCCTCAGCCGGTGTGTGGGTATCACTCACCTCCACTTTGGTCTCTGCTAGTTGTTGCATGTGTGAGCGGGCAGGTGTCACAAGGCTGGTGAGGGGCTCCTGAACATGTGTCGGGGGGGTGGATAGCATGACCCCCCCCCATTGCAAGGTGATCCACCGGACTGCAGCAGCATGCCGGCGGGTATCACGGAGCAGGTCACTGTAATGATGCTGGACCTGCTCATAACTGCAGTTATGTAGGCCGACATCATTGACCCTGTGGACTAGATCATTCCACAGGATGGTCTGCTCCTGCTGCTAATGGGCTGTGCTTCAAAACAGCACCTGGTAGTGCTGTGCGAGGTGGTTGATGACTTCATTTTTATCTGCTAAATACACAGGTAACCTGCCATGTGACATCTTGCCTGAAAGACATAAAAATGGAAACAGGTCTGAGCAACTCATACAGCAAGGTTACCATAGTTCTTAATACATATCTCTGTCACACCCCCCCACTATATCTGAGGCAACAAAATGTTCACACAACTCAATAGGTATGGCTACAGCTTAACTACTATTGGGACATTTATCGTATTGTACCACGCTTTGTGCTATGTGTTTGTAGCCAGGCTCCCTGTGGGGACACTATCATTGCTGGCCTGTTACGGACAATGTCACCTGCATGCCATTGTATGGGCTTCTATGGTTCCATATATGCATGTGGTCTGTTTGCTATGGGTATGCAGGAACTCCATCAAGGCTGGGTCTGAAATGGCCTTGTATGCCAGACACAGGTCACCTCTGAGCAGTCTGTATAAGACTGAGTAGAGGGATAGGGATTTTAGCCTATCTGTATAGGACAGGTGTTTGAGACCCCGGATTTTCCTGGTCAGGAACCTCTGTTGTCTGTCCAACTGCTGCATGTGCTTGGCAAGATATATGCCAAAGGGGGCATTGTACTCAATAATGGGTCTGATAAGGGAGGTGTACAGGGATGTTTTGACCTCCTTGTTCCTGGATGAAATACCCTTATTTATGAGGTGGACCATGTAGAAAGCCTTCCATACAACAGAGGCAACGTCATGGTCAAAATTCAGGTTGCTATCAACCTGTGTGCCCAAGTCCTTCACAACTGATTGCATGCTTAATACATTGTTATTAATGTGATAATTAGTGGGGATGACATTTTCTGCAAAGAGGATAATGATGCATTTCTTGGCATTCAGTTTGAGGCCATGCTTCTGGCACCAGTCATTAGTTTGGGTAAGGCCCTCTTGGAGGATGTTCACATCACTAGGGGAAATTAAGACAGCACCCAGCTTGCAGTCATCTGCAAACCTGGTCAGCCACAAACTGCTGGTTTTGGCTTGCACTTCAGAAAAGTACATCCCAATCAGTATAGGCCCCAAGACCGATCCTCGGGGTACATTGCTAGTTACAGGTCTACTACTAGAGGTGGCTTCCCCTACTTTGACTGGGTTCTATCAGTGAGGCAGTTAGCTACCCATCTGGTAACATACAGGTTGATGCCTAGCTGGGAGAGTTTATCTATTATGCCTGAGGAATAGTGTCAAAGGCTTTGTTGAGGTGAAGGTAGGTGCTGTGCACCATCTTCCCCTCGTCTATGTCTTTGGTGGCTGTTTCAAAGAAGTTGACCAAGTTTAACAGGCATGATCTCCCTTTGACAAAAACAAACTGTGTGGGGTGAAGCTTTTGGAAGTTGCCAATGTCCTTGTTTATAAGGTCCATGATGATGCGTTCCATGGCCTTGCAGATCAGGCTAGTTAGGCTGATGGGCTTTTAATTGCCAGGGTCAGTGGAAGCCCCACCTTTGTGTAGAGGGATGACAGTGGCTGTCCTCCATTCAGCTGGGATGAAGCTGGTGTTCAGGCTTTGGTTGAATAGGGTGTCTAATGGAGCTGAGTGCGCATGCCTGAATTCATGCAAGATGCAGCCAGGGATGTTATTGGGTCCTATGGAGACTGTATTTTTTGCCTTTGAGAGGGCAGGTGCTGGGGATGTCCTGGTTTACTGATGAAGGGACAGGGGGGCGAAGTTTTCACTGAACCTGTCTGCCAGCAGGTTAGCTATATCTGTAGCATTTGTGTACTATGTGCAATGTCGTTATATATGTTTTTTTCCAAAATGTTCTGGATCTTGTCTCACATTGTTGGTCTGTCCAGTTTTATTAGTTTGGTCTTCAAAGTTATTGCTATAGTTAGCTCTCACTTCATTTCTTTTTATCTTTATCTATCATCGTGCTTGAATTCCACTTCTGCAGTTTGCCAAACTGTTTGACATTCCTTCAAAAAGTGGTATAATACTTTATTCTATTTTCCATTTTCTGTTTGTGTCTTGTACCATGGAAGTCAGGTTGTGACTGAAAAGAGTCTGTCAGCTAATCCACTTTCTTGGTTACCAAACTGAAATTAAAAGGTAAACAAGCAAGCACAAAGCTGAATAATGGGTATAAATTAAATGATTTCATGCAGAGATTAAGTTTGTCAGGGTACCTTAGAGAGTACAGTACAAACCTATTTGTTTTACTTTTTTATTAAAATACACAAATGTTTGCTTACAGGTACCATGTAATCTGTGTACATTGTTGCTACTCTTACATTACATAAAATACAGTAGGCGGGTATTCAGAAATTAAAAATAGCACACTGTGTAATGCTAAACTTTGCAGTAAGTGCTATCATGCAGGCATACCTTTCAACCTGTTAGAGCAAAAATCTGGACAAAGCCATAAATAATGGAGGGACAAAGGCCCCAAAATAGGGCCATTTTTTAAATACTGCTTTTACAAACTTAAATTGATAGAATAACAGGTTTTGCATTAGCATGGTTCTCCTGCAGGGTATAAAGTCTGAAACCAAAGTGTCTGTGATTATTTTCTGACTACACTCCTCAATGATTTGCCAGAAAAGCACAATTTTGTGAAACAGACCAAAAATAAGAGGCAAAAATCTGTATAGTTGAGAGGAATGCATGCAGCGCATATCCAGTTTGGAGATATCTGTAGTATAATCACGAGTGTGAATTTGTGAGGTCATTAATATATACTTTCGTAAGTACATTATTTTTGGGTGAAAATGAAAATATTTTATTTTGGTATGTGTGACTATGGATGCTAGCATCAGTCATGTCTGTTAATTATAAGATGTACTGCAGTGGTGGTGCTGTGGTAGCGTTGTCGCCTCACAGTTTGACATTGCCCGTTCGATTCTCAGAGCGTCTTCTGTGTGGTGAAATGCGTGAATGGGCATTCCTTCATTGAAGGTTGTGCATTAGGCCCGGCAAGCCAGCACGTAAAATTCTACTGCCAATAATTAGCGGACCGGAGTTCCGCTGTGGTGACCCCTAACCGGGAAAAGCTGAAAGACATAAAAAAATACCTATGTGAATAAATTGCCTATGTGCATGCATATACATAGGCATATGCATGCACATTACTCAGGCAAAAAAGCACAAAGATTGCAATATATGCATGCATGTACACATACACATATGTATGTTTGTGTGTTGAATTAAATATTGAGATACATATGTAAATATGCAGGTACAAACAGTCACTAATCAAGTTTTACATTTGCCATTACTATTTGAGATGATTTAGGTGGTGATAATGATAATCACCAATGAGTTTGTTCGATGTTTTGTGTTTTGAACAAATTCATTGATGATTATTCATAGGTTCATAGGTTCATAGGTTCATACTAGGCTATCTGCCCCGAGGCAATTATAAGCCTAGCCCGATTCTGTATGGCTTACGCCACCCCTTGATTTGAGTATACTGTGCCCTTTTTAAGGTTTAGTTTACTGTGCCTCTGTCTAATAATGACAAGGGAGTAATCCCTGGGACAAACCTACGATCCCCCATCCACTTATCGAGATTCTTCTTGAAGAGATTCAGTGAGGTGCTCTGCCTCACATGAACTGGAATTCTATTCCAGAGCCGGAGCCTCTGGGTTATGAACCTGTCCCTCCAGCAAGTTCTATTTATTTCTGTGCTGAGGTTCAAGTCCCTCGAGCGTGTGGCTCTAAGGGATTTAGATTTACTGAGGTGGAGCATGTCCATTAATTCTGGATTTGACATAGCTTTGTATGTCAGGCATAGATCGCCTCAAAGTAGGCAGTATGCAACTGAGTAGAGCTAGAGTTTTTTTAACCGAGCAGCATATGGCATCTGTTTGAGACCCTTGATCCTCTTGGTGAGATACTTTTGGGGTCTTTCTAATTGCTGCAGGTGTCGGGTAAGGTACATCCCAAAAGGGGCATTGTATTCTATAATGGGCCTGATGAGGGATGAATAAAGGGGCACGATTACCTCTCTTGATCTAGATGTGAAACCCTTCGTGATGAGGTGGGCTATGTAGAAGGTCTTTCTAACCACTTTGGCAATGTGGTTTTCAAAGGAGAGATTGCTATCAACTTGGGTCACCAGGTCCCTAATAACTTTCTCTGTACTTAATGGGTTTCCGCCTATGTGATAATTTGTGGGCACATTGTTTTTGCCAAAGGGTATGACTATACATTTTTTGGCATTTAGCTTTAAACCATGGTGCTGGCACCAGTTATCTGTCTCTGTGAGACCTTTTTGAAGGATGTTTGTGTCAGCTGGAGAGTCGATTATGGTGCCCAGTTTGCAGTCATCTGCGAACTTGGTGAGCCATAGTCCTCCCACATTTGCCTGTACCTCGGAAAAGTATATACCGAACAAGAGTGGTCCCAGGACAGAACCCTGTGGGACGCCACTTGTGACCAGTTTCGAGTCTGACATGGCTCCAGCAACTCTCACTCTGTGGGTTCTGTCTTTGAGCCAGTTTGTGACCCATCTTGTGACATAGGGTTTATATTTAAGCTGGATAGCTTATCTATGATGCCAGTGGGGTATTGTGTCAAATGCCTTTGCAAGGTCCAGATAGGCTGTGTGGACTACCTTCCCTTCATCTATAGCTTTGGTGACTGTTTCAAAGAAGTCAACCAGGTTCAAAAGGCAGGATCTGCCCTTGACAAAGCCGAACTGGGTAGGATCTAGTGTCTGTAGGTCCCCAATGTCTTTGTTTATGAGCTCCATGATGATCCTCTCCATAGCCTTGCAGACTAAGCTAGTCAGGCTTATGGGGCGATAGTTTCCTGGGTCAGTAGAGGCTCCACCTTTGTGGAGTGGGACCACTGTTGTTGTATGCCATTCTGTGGGCACATATCCTGTAGTGAGGCTGAGATTGTATAGCTGTTTTATTTGAGGGATTAGTTCCTCTTGGAGTTCATGTAGGACACAACCTGGGACACCATCTGGTTCCATGGAAGCAGTGTTTTTTGCTTTGGAGAGGGCAGCCTTCACCTGAGCATCAGAGATGTTTGGGAGGCAGCCCTCTGCTGGGATAGATACTTGCTCTTTTGGGGGGGGGTGTAGAAGTTTGCACTGAACCTGTCTGCCAGGATATTGGCGATGTCTGTGGGTTCAGTGTATTTTTTGTCGTTTAGAATCAACTCAGAACAAGTCTGGGAGTTGCATCCCAGGTTTCTAGCATAACTGAAAAAAGCCTTATGATTGTCTTTGGTGTCCTGTGCAATTTTTCTCTCGAAGCTGGCCTTGGAGGATTTTATGAGGGATCGTAATTTTTGCTAGTACTGATCAGAGATGCCTTCCCTATTAGGGATTTTGCTCTATCATGTAGTAGCTTCCTCCTTCTGTTGTACAGTTTATTTATGGCAGGGGTCCACCAGACTGGACGCCTGCCTTTGGATGATTGGGTCGTGGTTTTGTTTGGGATAGCATGATCCATGCATTCCTGGAGATGTCCATAGAATGCGTTTATATAGGATTCTGCAGTTTGGGCCATAGTTTCCACTAGCCCTTGGGCCTTGAAGGATTCCACTTCGGTTTTGAGAAGTGAGAAGTTCGCTTTTGAGAAGTTTTTCACTGTGGTTTTCTGGGCTGGGGGTGGGGTCGGGATGTGGACATCCAGTGAAATTAATTTATGGTCTGATCTTACCAATGAGGGATATACTTCTGGTGTGGAGCATAGAGTCCCCATGTTGGTAATGATCAGGTCTAGTATGTTGTCCCCTCTTGTGGGAGTAGTGACTAGTTGTTCCATAGCATTTGAGTTTATAATTTCCAGGAACCTTTGGGCTAAGGTGCTGGGGCTTGAGTAGTGCTCCCAGTCAATGTTTGGGTAGTTGAAGTCGCCCAATATAGTGGTGTTCGGAGAGATCTTCATGTTCTCCAATGTTTTCAGGAAAGCCGAGTGGGATTCCTGACTTTGTGAGGGTGGTCTGTAGGATCCTATAAACTGAAAAGCAGTCTTGCACATGGATGGTCTCCGATACTTCGTGCAATGCCACTAACCTGGAGGTCTGGATATCCTTGATAAATATGGAAACTCCCCCTCCTTTTGTGGTTCGGTCCGGGTTTGGGGCCGAAAAGCATGATATGAGGTATAGCCTGGTAGTGCTGGGGTGCTCTCTGGAGCCTTGAACCAGGTTTCTGTTACTGCACAGATATCAATGTTCTCCATACTGAGGAGAGCTTCGAGTGCGTGCATCTTGAGGTTAAGACTTCTGGCGTTTAGCAGCATTACCCTTAGTTTCTTGTTCCTTGTGCTGTCTATGGGGGTGGTTTTGACTTTTGAGCCTTGCCTAAGGCACTATGGGGGTGGCAAGAGCCTTTGCCAATATCCAAAAGCCCAGTGGTGACAGGTGCAAGCCGTCCCTAGTGAAGCAACGTGGCTTGTCGAGCATGTCATCCCAGGCTGACAGACACTGGATCCCCTTTGAATGACACCAAAATTTTAACCAATTGTTAAAATCGATCATTTTGTCTTTGTACTGTGGCATCATTCTAGGTGAGGGTAAGATGCTGCTCAAGGTCAGGGTCATACCAGCCTGGGCTACATGATCAGAGAGCTCCTCTATGTCTCTTTTCATGTAGTCCAGGGAGGTACGTCTCAGGTCATTCACACCAGCATGTACAATGACTGAGTCATATTTGTATTTGCTTTGGAGTGACCTGAGTGCTTGCGTTATGTGGCGAATCCTAGCACCCGACAGGCAGCTCACCGTGACCTTCTCTTTATTCAGCCTGGTGAGCGGGACATCAGTGTGTCTAACAATAGTCACCTATTACAAGAGTATCAGGTGTGTTATTCAGCCTTAAGGGCTGTGGCTGCTTGGCACACTGACTTTGTGGGCTATGTGTTGTGAGTATTTTGTTTTGAGGTAGCGTTTGCTTCAATGTCTGCTTTGGAGGTCTCTGTTGCTTAGGTAGATTTTTATTTAGAGCCTCCGAGTATGTTTTTGTGTATTTATGTGTTTGGTTCGCTGATGTGGTGGGACTATGTGATACTGGAATTGTGTTGTGTGAGGTTACCTTCTCCTCCTGACTGGTTACACCAGTTTTGAGATGAGAGAGCTCAGCCTCCAGTTTGGCTAAATAGTTGCATCTCTCACATATATTTGAACCTGTTTGGAGGAGGAGAGGGTTGTCCGTGTACATGAGACAGTTGTAACATTGCCTCAAAATTCCCAGATTCACCAGCTGGACTGGAGAGGAAACCATTGACTGACCTTTGGACATGCTAGAGTAATATAGGGAAACTGAATTTAAGACGGACCAATAGAGGACAGGATAATCGTAGCGAGTATAAGAGTAAGTAGTGCTTATGGTTTAATAGTGCTAACTTGTACAGACACACACACACACACACAGACACACACGCAACACACACTTTATATACATACATATATATATATATATATATATATATATATATATATATATATATATATATATATATATATATATATATATATATATATATATATTATATATACATATATATATATATATATATATATATATATATATATATATATATTACATGCTCAGAACACATTGATTACATTTAGAGGTAGTTACACAAATGAGGGTGTGGATAACAGAGTGGAAGACAAGGACAGTACAGTAATGTGATGCAGGCTAGTCAGCATCCAGATGTACTAAAAGTATAATTCCACCTTGTAGGATAACAGCAGAACTGTTTGTATTGTTGGGAAAGTGAATTGACAGAAAACTATGTATACAGTGTATAAATCTTGTACTACCTGGCATAATATTATTGTACTCCATAATAAGTCATTATGGCTACATTACCCTTTAATGTTTAACTGACCCACAGCATTATGTCAGACATTTGCTTGACCCAAAATGTGACATCAACATACTGACCATTCCTTGTGTGTACTTTTGCGGACATTTGACAAGGTGATGGCAGTCCTATCCTTGGACTGAGACAACATGTCCTTGTTTTCATTTGATGCATTCAGGTTTGGGGAATAGCACTGTAGGGCTTATCAGTGCATAGCAATGAGAGCATCACCAGAGGTGACATACTGAGTGGGAACACTGTTCTGTCACTGACATGAGATATGCAGTCACAGCAATGAGAGCAATCACCAGAGGTGACATATTGAGTGGGAACACTGTTCTGTCACTGGCATGATATCTGCAGTCTAGCTGTCTACACAATACATTTTGTGTGAGTAGAATATTTCTCATTCAGGCCTGGGGTGTGTTTGTATGGTTTGGGTCATCCAGAAGTGTACTGGCTGGCCTTATGTAAATGTTGTTGTTCACTCATGTCCTGCTACAGTACTACATCTGTATAAGTTTTTAGGTTTTGTTGCTTCTCTGTACTAAACACTGTGTTATGTGATGCTATCATGTAGCCGATGTACAGGCGTGATTAATAGGTCTGTGAACTGTGATCTCCATTATCAGGTATGTATCATATCTGAAATTTATAGACAGTCAAAAATGCCTAGAATTTCAAGTCTGTCAGTAACACACGAACAGGATATTTTCAAACCACATGAATTTAAATGTAGATTGTGTTACATACATGCATGCATACATACATATAAAAGTAGCTATTTGTCAGAATATAGGGTTATAGATGGCATGAGATTTTTGGTTGCAGCACTTAATTTTTACTGCCTTAGTAAAAGTACCCCTGTAATTACCTACTATAATATACTCGGAATGGTACTGAAAAGTATATGGTGAAATGTATAGACTGCATTTGCTTCAGCTTTCACATACTAATCAGTGTAAATTAACTGTACTGTAGTCAAACAGGCAGGAAAGATGAAAACATTTTACCACAATGAATGATAGAAAAAAAGTGAGAAAAGAAATCCAGTAGGATGGAATCACTATTAGACAAATAGTTATGGTGCGATTTCGGAAGGACAACATAGAGCAGCAGTGAATGAGAAAATACTTTTCGAGCAGAGATTAGATTCAGTTTGAAAGATGCATGACATTTTTAGTGAAAAGATGCAAAATATTTTATTATTTTAGAATATTTGGACATTTGTTAGTCAACCTGTTTCTTTGCAAGGCACAACTGTCCAGAGCAATGCTGTGCTGTAAAATGAGGGAAATATGTATGACTATAAAAGTGCACCTACATCACACACACACACACACACACACACACACACACACACACACACACACACACACACACACACACACACACACACACACGCAACACTAATAACACACTGTATGAAAAATAATTGATAGTGGAGGGAAAAACAATTGTAGCAACAAATATGAAAAATACTATTGCCTAGGCTTGAATACTTATTTGCAAAAACAAGTACATAGTAAAGTAGCTATCACTTCATTGCTAAAGAGGCTCCAGGTCTATGTGTGACAAGAAGATAGCATCACTAGCTGAGTAAAATCCAGTCATTCAGCTAATCTAATTGCTCATGAGTGGGGGAAGGAAAATACAAAAGGACAAACTGCAGCTGCAAGTTCTAAGCATTTCCTCTAAAACCCCCACTGAGAGTTTGTGTAATCTGACCTGCAGTATGCTAAAAAGGCTATCTGAAAACCTTGCCTCTAGCTGAACATGTGACTTACAGAGTACTAAAATGTAAACAAACTCCTCTAGCAAAAAATCTGAGCCAGTGCCCCTTTAAATAAATCCATCAACAGCCCCTAAAACAAACACACTGCCTCCTTAGTATCTGGCTGACCCTGCCATAGTATTATATTAAAAAAATCAACAACAGTCCCCAGAACACACTGCCTCTTTAGTATCTGGTTAACTCTGCCTGGATATTATATTACAAAAAATATCAACAAATAGTCCCCAATATACACTGCCTCCTTATCATCTGGTTCGCCTTGCCAGGATTAAAAAAAACATCAACAGCCCCTAAAACACAGTGCCTCCTTAGTACCTGGTTAACCCAGCCAGGATATTTTATTTAAAAAGTATCCATCAACATCCCCCCCCCCCCAAATACACTGTCAACCTACTAGTATCTGGTTGACTACTACCAGGAAAAAATGCATAAAGTCAAGTGTATCTGGTTGACCCTGCTATGAAAAAATACACAAATTTTATCTGACTCACTGATGATAATAATTATTACATTAGAGAGAGAGAGAGAGAGAGATAGAGATAGGAGGAAGTCTCCAACTACAAAGGAAAGGAAAGATTCAAAGAGCTCCACAGGAAAAAAAATTAGATAAGAAACTTTTGTTTAATCAGATGAAATAGAATGAATGTTTTTTGGGGTGAATGGGTTCTCAACAGAATCAGCCTTATCTCCCAGAGCACTTCCTGGTCCAGAAGGTGCATCTTTAAATATAATTCCTACCATACACGTAGAAATAAACTGACAGCAATGAGGTTAACCAATGAAACAGATCAAGATGCCTCAGCATTTTAGATTTTACTTATATATTTGGTAAGCAGATGCACTTAACTGGAGAATTACTTTACTTCCAACACTAAGCGCAGTTATTTCTTCACATTAACCAGTCCAGACAGTTTGACTTTCCTCCATTCCTCACCCCAATAAGGCACAGCCTTACTGACACCACTACAGTAATCTACTCATTAGGCCTTTGAGGAAAGCCATCCTATTAAGTACCGCATGGCCCAATAAACACATGAGATGTCTCAACCAATCATGAACAATAATGGATCCATTAAATTCCATATATTTGCTGTTCATTAGCAGGTCAGTAGCCCAAGCCGTAAAAGCCAGTGTTGTTGTACCTGAGCCTAAAAACTACACTAACCTGTGGCTCATTGAATAAAGGAGTATATATTACAAGCATCTCCTGCCACATATTTCTCACATCCCAAAGGTTCACTTGCCTTGTTTATTGGCTGTTGTTATGATCCTACACTCTGACTAGCGATGAAGGTAATGCTTCTTGCTGTTCCACACCTTTCTTGGGTTTACACTCTAAACAGGTGCTGCACTGTACAAGTACATTATATCAGACAACACCACAATAGAACCAGAGCATACTACCTTGTTAAAATACACTCTATATAGTACAGTACAGTTATAAAGTATTAACCAGGTTGAGTGGGTGTTATTGCCTAGCATACCTACCCACTCAACAATACCTTACTGCATAGATCATTTTAATGATTTCCGTATGATTCATTTTTGCCACCTTCCAAGATATTAATTTCTGCCACCTTCCAGAATATCAATGCCATGTCAGAGTATAAGTTAAATTTAAGTAAAAAATAAACAAAAAAAAAAAAAACAGGACTACCAAATATTTATTTATTTAACATTTGTTTAACATTTGTTTACCAGGAAAGTCTGACTTGGAACAAGCCGATTTTCAACAGAGGACTTAGAAAATAAATTAAGTTGCTTGCACACCACCATCTAGTTTCAAAATATTGAATTATTGGGAAAGGTACAATCTGTACAAGACAGGGTTACCAGAGCAGGATAATTTACTTCAGGCACAAGAATATTTTCTTAACATTAGCTAAAACAAAACCCCTTTGACTTACCTCAAAAAAATGAATGATGAGTGATTGACTGAGACTGTCCGTTTCCATCACGAACAACAAAGTAAAGTAGGCTTTTTTTAAGTAGCTGCTAGCTAGGTCAGGAATCCAGAAATCTTTCCTCCCCATAGGAAACACCCAAAGAAAGCTGTTTGCAATCAGATTCGGTATTGGCAATGGTATTGACTCAGTCACGAATCAGTCCACATTCCACAACTGAAACTGTTTGATTCTCACTCTTTTCCCAGCACATAAAGCCCGGGAAGAGAGCGACAACCAATCAGCAGCATTTAGCCCAAGCATGTCATGTACGTGCCTGCGGACATCGCAGTCCGAACCCCTTCCAATTCTATGCGGTTTGGAACCGCATAGACTGCTGGGCATCACACTGATGCCTTAATTTTCTCACCGGGCTGCAACAAAAACAAAAGAAAAAAAGTCTTTATTTAAAACCGCCGCAACCCGAGGCAGTTAAAGTGCGCATGCGTGTATTTGCCGACGCCAAGGCAGGAAGGAACTTGCCGAGTCGCGGAGACACAGTAAACAAAAAAAATAATAATACACTGTCACTACTACACAAAAAGGTACTTTTTCTTTTTTTTGCTGAGGGGGCTGCAGTCCGGCAGTCCAATGCCACGAGCCGCCCCTGAGAGACTTTAATATTTGGATGCAAAGGGTTAAGGATGGCTGTGTAACAATATCTGTGACCTACAGAGGAGATAAATCTAGAATTAACAAATTTTGCAGCAAACCACATTATATTTGCTGTTATGCATGTCATTTAAATGTTTGTAGCTATTAACACAAGCAACGACTGTGGCGTCAGTTGCATCAGTTATTTCCTTAGTCATATTTCTCCCATTCTATCTACAAGTTGGATTTTATTTTTGCTTCCTGCAAATTCATTTGAACATTTCTCTCTCCATTCACCATGTCCTTGAGCAATTTTAAATAGTATTCTGCTCTTGCAATTAAATAACACCTTTTTTTCGGCCTTTGATACCAGGTTGACTTCACAGTTCGATCTGGATTATTTGATAAGATGAAAAAGTAATTTTTGTACCTTATTAACTTTATGTGTGCTTTTCATATGCCCAGGGTTCATATGTGTGCAAATCTCAATGGTGAAAACTGCCACGTCGCTTTTATGCAAATATGGTCAGTGCCAGTTAATGGCAATGTCTACCTGAAAGTGAAGGGCTGCACAGAAATGTCCAAAAGATTTAGGGCTGTCTATACATTTGAAAAAGGGAGTAAAGTTGGTTATGCTATATGCAAATGGAACCAAATGAGTGTAAAATCATGGTTATTTGGGGTATTCTCTTCACTGAAAACTGAGAGGCTTGCACAACCCACATATATTTCTTGCGACCACTTAAAGAAAGCAGTGCTCTGCACACCTATGTAGAAGTGATTTTTGAAAAAATATCAGGTGCTGTATACTGAATGTAACTGTTTCCTAAACAGGATACTCATATTTGTTATTTATAAGGTTGGAAATGGTAAGATAGGACAGCTAGAAATAGGACGGAAGAAATACATCAAGTAAGTTGTGGTGAAGGATGTGGGACATGAGGGGTACTATGTTTTGGCAGATTCTTTCTCAGAATTTAGATTCAATCTCTACATTCAGTTATCAGAGAAACAAAAGTCTATTTTTCATTTTTTTATATATACGTATAACAGGGAAGTTGGGAAAGGAAGAATGGAAGAGAATGTAGTAGAAAGGATGAGGAAAGAGCTATGGAAATCATGGAATTTAAAAGACAGACAAGACAGACAAGAATACTACAGTGGGTTGGCATTGGTGGAGGACAAAAGACATACAGAAGGCAGACAGAATAAAGAGGTGGAGAGGGTGGAGGTGTTGGAACAGTGGACTTGAACTATCTCCTCAGTCTGATAGACCTGCAGAAGGGTACCTAGGTATTGTAGGGGTGGTGGCCTCTGTTGACTTCATGATCACAGCCAGGTGGGATAATGGGTGTTTTACCTACTGGAGGAGGTCTTTCATCAGTTGAAGGCATCTCTCTACCACCTGCTCAACTGCATCCTTGATCTGATCCTGAAGCTCGCACCATTTGTGGCTTTTCAGGCTATCACACACTGGGGTGCCCAAAGGACTGCAGACACTGCCCTGGCCCAGTCAAGATGTCCACACACAAGTAGAGGAAAGTGATGATCATTCCATGACTGGGGCAGCCAAACTGCATACCTCCCCAGTCATTCCATGACTGGGGAGGTATGTGGTTGGGCTGTCCCTAGGATCTCTGGACCTGTGGAAAATGGAACATAAAAAAGAGAGACAGAGAAAAGAAAATGGGAAATAAATAAAGATAGAGAGAGAGAGAGAGAGAGAGAGAGAGAGAGAGAGAGAAAGACAATTTTGTTGTGTCTTTTGGCTTTTCCTGGTAGAGGTCACTACAGCGTAACTCCAGTCCGCTAATGATTGGCAGTAGATTTTTACATGCCGAGTTGCTGGCCCTGACGCACAACCTTCAAAGAAGGTATGCCCATTCACGCATGTCTCCACACAGAAGATGTTCTAGCTGAGAACCGAACAAGACAATGTCTTATTGTGAGGCGGCAATGCTACCGCAGCACCACGACAAAAATAACTCATAAGTTACTGTTACAGTATTTTATTGGCAGTGCATAGTAACATTAATTAGTAGGTACACTGCATGATCTTGAAGTACAAATGATAAAAATTGTTAATGCTGCCAAAAGGTACTGTATTAACTGTGCTGCAAAAGTTATTTACATGTCTTTAATTATTTGTGTGCTTTTGTTGTTATCATCACTTATATTTGAAAGACTGCTGTAGTACAATACCTTCTTTTTATTCCTCAAAGCGGTGCAGCAAATGCATGACTGGCTTTTATAGGTTAATAGGTAAATGCAAGGCTATCAGTCTGCAGACTATTACAAGCCTAGCCAATGACAATAGGTCAGAATCAAACCCTGCACCTTCTATCTATGAGTCTTAACCATAATACCATCTCTGAGATCATACAGTCCCTGGGAAAAGGGAATATTCCCCTACCCAGGGACTGGCAATCTCATGTACCTGTCAACCATCTGTTTCAGTCAACCAAAGAGATGTCAATTTTGCGATCATTAAAATGCATGTCATAGATAAATATATATCGATATCTAATATATATAAATATATATATATATATATATATACATACATATATGTGAGTGTGTGCACATATGAGATTCAAAATATTCCATTATACATGCAGAGAAAAAAAAAACTTGCAGATGTTTAATGTGTATATATATATATATATATATATATATATATATATATATATATATATATATTTATTTATATAGGCATATTCCAGGTATATGTCTGCAGTTATATAATGTAGTTATATATGTATACATAGAAAGGTTTGCTTGTCCTTAAATTGTCAGTGCACTATTAGAATATAGAAATGAGGAAAAGTACTTACTATAGATCTCTGGCCTTCTCCCTCATGCCTGAAAAACTGACATGGCCAGCTGGACCCCCCCCCACCTTCGCAGGTCATCATACCTGCACCTTCACTGCTGCGCAAAGTGGGAGATCCCTGTCAGCGGTGAGAGGTGCTCACCCAGCCCCTGCCAGATGTCAGACTTTTTTCCATTTAGAAACAAATGTAGCCTGTTTCAATTTCTGCAACTACGACTCCTGGAATATGTAAAGGAGGAGAGGGGACTAGGGAAGAGTTAAGGAAATCACACAACATAAAAGACAGACGATACAGACAGGAATACTACAGTGGGCTGACATTGGTGGTGAACACATATGGAACCAAATGAGTGTAAAAAAAGATGGTGGAGAGACACAAAAGGGAGAGTGGGCAGATGTATTGGAACAAGTCTCAACCTGGTCTGGAGGACTTCAGTTATCCCCTCTGTCTGATGAACCTGCAGAGGGTGACTTGGGTTTTGTGGGGTGGTGTCCTCTGGTGGCTGTATGATCAAAGTCAGCTAGGGCAACAAGTCTTTAATCTGCTGGATGATGTTTCCATCAGATGAAGGCATCTCCTCACCACCTGCTCAAATGCCTCATTGACCAGATCCGGAAGCTTGCATGATTCATGGCTTTCCACATACTGTGGTGCCCACAGGGCCAGAGGAACCACCCAGACCTGGTGAAGATATCCCCAGGTAAGGAGAGGGAGGGGGTGATTATTCCCTGACCTGGGAAGTATGTGGTTGGGATGACCCTGGGATTGCTGACCCTGTAGAAATTGAAACATAAAATGATGAGACAGAAAGAAATAATGAGAAATAAAAATAGAGAGAAAAAGAGAGCTAGGAAGATAGATACAACACAGAGACAAAAAAGAGCTCATAATTTGGTATTAATTTCAGTGCATAGTAAACATTCATTAAGTAGATGAACTGCATGAACTTGTACTACATATGATAAAAATTGTTAATGTGCCAAAATGTACTGTATTAGCTGTGCTGGAAATGTTATTTGCATGTCTTTATTTGTGTGCTTTTGTTGTGATTATCACTTATATTTGAAAGACTTCTGTAATGAAGTAACCTTTTTATTTTACAGAATGAAACAGATAATGCAGGACTGATTTTTATACATTTATAGGTAAAAGCTAAACTATCAGTCTGCAAACTATTACAAGCCTAGCCAGAGCTCATAATCATATCCTGTACCTTATATCTATGAGGTAAAGACCTTAAACGTTATTTCAGCTCTGAAACTGCACAATCCCTGGGAAAAGAGAATATTCCCCTATGCAAGAATTGTCGATTTTGCACAGCTGTGTCGACCATCTGTTTCAGTCAATCAAATGGTGTTGAACTAATAGATGACAACTTTGCAATAGTTTGATTGCATATCATACACTCATATATGCATATGATATTCGATGCCTTCAGTTACATATACAGAGAAAAAACTTACAGATGACTAAAATACCAAGGCATATGCCAGGTATATGTCTGTATTTACTTAAAGTAGTTATATCTACCTACATACGAAAAACATTTGCTTATCCTTACATTGTCAGTACTTTATTAGAGTATAGAAATGGGGAAAACTATTTACTATTCAGTTCTGACCTTCTCTCTTGTGCCTGAGAAAATCACAATGCCAGCTAGCCCCCCAAATCACATGGTCAGCTGGCCCCCCTCCACCTCTTCAGGTCATCATACCTATGCCTGCATTTTTCTCCAGAGGGGGATCTCTGTCATGAATGAAAGATGCTCCCCCAACTCCTTCTGGATGTCAACCTTTTTCCATTCAAATGAAGATGTAGCCTGTTCCAGTTTCTGCAAGAAAGACTCCTGTAGTAGATAGAGGAGGGTTTTGATCTTTTTTTAGACCAGCTTGTGTCTCAGCCCTGGGCTTTTACAAACGCCATTTTGCAAAGAGCCAATAAAACAGTAAAGTATTTAAATGCATGGCAGGGGGTAAGAGGGTGTTAGCCACATCCTCTGTGGTGTGACATCAACTTGGCCAACAAATGCATCCATATAGGGAAGTACCTAAGGCACTGACAGCAGTATCAGTTTTGGTTTAGTAACTCGACTGAAGCAGTCACATGGGCATTATGATATTTTTCAGTACTATTGCTTCTTTTGTTATGTAAAGGGAAAGCTTTCTGAATTATAACACTTATTATTGTATTGGAGGGTTAACATTTCTATGCACATGAATTTATTCAAAAAAAATGTCAGAACTTCCTTTTTTGGGGAATCAGAAGTTATTACAGCATGTCCTAATCTTTATAATGCACTCTGTGTTTTTATGATGCAGTATTTAATCATCTTTTCTGTTTTTTCTTGTCTGCTTTCAAGTAAATCATTGTTTGTACTTTGTAAACTGTTGTATGTGTCTTAGGGATGCAGTACAAGTAGGTTAGAGTGTAGGCATAGTAACTGTTAGCAGCTACTTACATATCCCAAAGGTATAGCATAGTTTGCTGTGCCTGAGAACTGATACAAACTTATGCATGTTCCTGCACTCAGCACCCTTCAGCACAGCCCCTTCATAAGAAACCAGTCATTTTATGCCTATTGAAATGGATACACACTTGTGCAATGGTGTGATTTATATAGCTCTGCTGAGTATCATTTACATAGGAGTTCCATTAATCACCCCCAGTTTAGGGCAATACATTTAAGTCCACATATATAACCGTCCTGAGCCACATTTTTTGCTAGCAATGTGTGGAAAGCACAAACAAATTTAAAAGGAATTATTAACATATCTAATACTAGAATGTTTTTTAGAAAACCAGCAAGGCTGGTACAATTCATTAAGACCAGTTTATGAGAAGCATATGTTTACCTGACAGATATTAGGCTTTTACATTCTTAACAATGATGGGAGTAGAAAAGTGTAAGATGCAATTTTTGACTGTTATGTACCTGAACTTTGGTATGTTTTGGCCTTTACTTTCATTGCTAAGGGTTATAGAGGAGTAAGGCAAAGATAATTACAGGTTTCAAAGGGTAACTGACGGCAATTAAATAACATTCAATAAATGTCATATCTACTACTAAAGTGTTGTACTGTGGCTGTCGTGTGTGTGTGTGTCTGGTTTGTACTGTGGCTGTCGTGTGTGTATCTGGTTTGTACTGTGGCTGTCGTGTGTGTGTTTGGTTTGTACTGTGGCTGTCGTGTGTGTGTCTGGTTTGTACTGTGGCTGTCGTGTGTGTGTCTGGTTTAAATGTTGCTCTCGTTTAATGCTTACAGGTTACAAGATGCTGGAACTGCAGGGATCAAGACAACTGACTGACAATGAAGAGAACTTCATTCTAATAGATGATCTCAGGACATATGGGAACTGTGTCTTTGGGAAAGAGGATCCAAATCAGGCAAAGAGGGAGCTAAGACATGAAATCAATTAGTGGCTGGCATCAGTGCTACAGGCAGAAGAAACTACACATTGACACAATGTAGGAAAAAGGAAATGACCTAGTGAGATGTGCAAGGATGAAAGATAGGCAGAATGTAATTGTTTGCAGTAACACTGGTCGGGGTTCTTCCACAATCTAATCATTAACACCTGATGGGGAGTACTGACTCTCCATAATGGATGATGATTATGATCCAGATGACAATGCCACAGAAGTAATCAGAGGTGGTGTGGACACCACTACTTTCAGACCACGACAACAGCTACAATGTGATAGGAAGGTTAGTGCATACATGATGGCAATACTTCATGCTGAAATACACTGCCCAGAATAGCTGTGTACAAATAATTCATTAGATTTGTTTTATCACCAGCTGCTCCATCTATGCTAGGCATGCAGGAAAGTTTACACTATTTGTATGGTACGTGTATGTATCATCTGTTTATAGATAAATCATTTTTGGTTATCAGAGGTCTTAAACATGTTATCACTTTTTGCTTTACAGGCTCAGCACCAGAGCCAAACACTTCCACTGTGCCAGCATGTAACATTGAAAATTGAGTGCGCAGTTGCAGTATTTAAGAAATCCAGGAATCTCTGTGTCTGTAGATTTGAGGCTATGCAGAATTCCCAGTCTATAGAGGGATAGTTAAAGTCTTCCATTAGTAGGGTGCTATGTTGGATGATAAGTGTCTCCAGTAAGTCCAAGTATGCATTGTGTGCTTCTTGTGACATGGAGGGTGACATATAGCTGGCTAGGATACGGTAAGGGATTTTATCTATGGTGATCTGCACATGGAGGATCTCCAGTACATCATCCTGTATAACCACCTTATAGGTATACTTGTTACTGATGTGTATTGCGACACCTCCACCTTTAGCCCTTTCCTGTGCAGCTACTGGTCTAAAAGCTTGGAAGACACTGAAACCTTGCACTGCTGAGATATTCTTTGTCGCTTTAAGCCATGCCTTTATAACTGCACAGATGTCTATATTCTCAAGTGTGGTAAGAGCATGGAGGGAGTGTAGTTTCTTTTTAGGTTCCTGGCATTGAGCAGTAACAGCTTGAGGTTAATTTGAGTTGATTTTCTATACAATGATCTAATGGATGCAAGTTCTCCTTTATCAAGCAGATCATGTCATCCTAGGGTTGCCACCTTTCTACTGTGCCATTTCCTGACAAACAAGCCCCGCCCCATGCACAAGCAAGCCACACCCATTCCCTTTAATAGCCACACCCCTTTACTCTAGCACCCTTCAGCATAAGACTTTAATATCACATACAGTTACCAATAAGTAGAAAAAACATCAAACGAACTAAGCCTTGGTATATAGGCAGTATACCCTAGAAAACACAGATAAAAGGTAAACAGTTGTGATGACAAACTAGACAAAAAGCTACATTTAAGCCTCACTATAATATGAAGACTGTACGACATAGACACCCTAGGAAGAAACACAGGTCAAGGTAAACATCATGGTGATGATAGACTAGAAAAGACAGTTCTACAGTCCAAGCATCCTATACAAATCATGTAGTCATATATTCACTATAACATCAAATGAACTAAGCTTTGGTATAGACGGTATACCCTAGAAAACACAGATAAAAGGTAAACAGTTGTGATGACAAACTAGACAAAAAGCTACATTTAAGCCTCACTATAATATGAAGACTGTACGACATAGACACCCTAGGAAGAAACACAGGTCAAGGTAAACATCACGGTGATGATAGACTAGAAAAGACCAGTCGGCCAGTCCACAGCACTTCTCCAGGGCAAGACTCCAGCAAGCAAAGCAAGCAGCAGGGCTAGGACAATCCTTCCAGGGAGCAGCAGCAGAGCTAGGACAATCCTTCCAATCCAGGCAGCAGCAGCAGGGCTAGGGCAATCCTTCCAGGCAGCAGCAGGCAGCAGGACTAGGGCAATCCTTCCAGGCAGCAGCAAATGAAACCAGCAATCCACCGAAGACGTCCAACCAGCAAGAAATTTCAGACCTTAAGCACCTTTTACAGTACAGAGTAAAAGGTAAAATTAGTAGCTGAAGCGCCGCTTTTTATCCACTAATTTTCACGGGCTTTGCGGGGATTCGACTTGCAAATCTACGTGTTGATTGGCTGCTTGCTGCATGAGCCTCTTCTGCAGCAAGCAGCCAATCAACCGAGAGTCCAAGACAGGAATTTTATTTTATTTTTTTACCTACATACGCGCTGACACTGACGAGCCTGACGTCGCTTTCCGGACTCCCACAGCAAGAACCGGAGAACCGGAGTGACCTACTGATTTCCGGGCACTCCGGAAAAAAAAAACGGAGGGGTGGCAACGCTATCCAATAACTCAGCATCAAGATCTCATGCCAGCGCCTGCTCACAATCACTACAGACATCACCTATATCATCATTAGGGGACATTATGTATGACATCTTAGGTATATAAGTACATTACAGACCAAGGATAAAACTCAGGCATGAAGATAAATGCAGAACTAATTACAATGTGTGTAAAACTGTGGTGATACTATGTAGAAAGAAAAAAAATGTGGGAGGCCTTTTATTTGGTTCTGCAAAGTATTACTTCAAATAGTACTCTGAGAATAATGTTGGAGGTGTGATGCTAGGGCCATGCATTTTCTACTATGATAAATTCTGCCAATGGAACTAGCACTATTATCAGCTCACTCACAGCATTAGACAAATGATGACTATTTACTAGTTCTGATGATACATTAGATTGGTTTTGATAAAATAAGTAACTACTCTAAAGTGCAGTCACAATACAGCAAGAGCCAATATTGCATATGCAGTACATCTTATAAATAAGGTTGAAATCAGTGTTTAGTAAAGCAAAGTAGTAGTACTCACCCAGTCATACTCAACCAGTTGTACTAACACAGTCATACTCATCCAGCAGGACTCATCTAGTAATACTCATTCAGACATACTCACCCAGTAATACTGGCTCAGGAGCAATCGCCCAGTAATAGTCATCCAATTGTATACACTAAGTAGTACTGACCCAATCATACTCACAAAGTCATATTTACCCAGCAGTGCTCAGTAATATACACCCAGTAGTACCTACCCAATCGTACTCACCTAGTACTGATCACCCACAAGTACTTATTCAGTACTACTGACCTAGCAGTACTCAGCCAGTAATACTCACACAATAATGCTCATCCAGTAGTGCTCACCCAGACCTACTCACTCAGTAGTACTTACCCAGCAGTACTTATTCAGTAATATTCACCAAGTCATACTCACCCACTAATATTCATATAGTAGTACTCACCCAGTCATACTCACCCAGTAATATTCACTCAGTAGTACTTATCCAGTAGCACACACACCAGTACTCATCTACTAATACTCACCCAGCAGTACTCATACAGTAATAGTCACCCATTCATACTTACACAATTGTACTCACCCAGTAGTACTAGCCCATCAATACTCACCCAGTAGTACTAACCCAGTAGTACTTACCTCATAGTACTTACTCAGCTGTAATAACTAAGTAGTAGTCACCCGATAATCACTCTGCAATGAGATGAATTGCTTTAGTGTTATATCTAAAAGACTGGAAAACAGCACCAGAGCACACAAGAAAGAAAACATTCTACTTTTCAGTCTGAAAATAATGACCTATTGCCTCTCATCTGAAAAAGTTCTCCTATGCATGTAGTAATACACATTCATTTCTGTTACTACTTACAGTGCAACCTGAAAAAGTGACAATACTTAACAGTCCTGTTCCATCCCCACTACAAAGCAACAGTACTTCTGAATATCTTTATATGAGCATTGCACTAACATGAGTCATTACACTTCTTTTGTCTTTACCATTAAAACATCACAATTGAAAGTTTGTTATCAAAGTAAAGATATGGCAAACAAAACACATACAGAAATTCATTAACTGGGCAGAAAAATGTTTATTTTAATAATAATGAAACTGTTTGATGAGCAGTGACAGTAGGCCATGCACCACTCAGCATATGCCACAGCTAGCAGTGCATGCATCAAGTTTGATGTATGTGATATTACACTATAGGTTCATAGGTTCATGGGTGTGTACTAGGCTAATGGCCCTGGAGCATTTACAAGCCTAGCCCATAGAAGTGCCCTGGCATCGTGCCACCCGACATTAGTTCCCAGTGCCCCTAACAAGTAGAGGAGTGATCCCCGAGGTGAATTTTCTATTACCCATCCACTCATCAAGATTCCTCTTGAAGAGGGACAATGAGGTGCTCTGCTTGACTTGTATCGGATGTCTATTCCAGAGCATGGACAGTCTCTAGATGAGGAACCTGTTCCTCCAGCATGTTCTGTTGATTGTGCTAATGAGGTTGAGGTCTCTGGAGTGTATAATGTGGAAGGATTGGAATTTCTTTCGATGTAGCATTTCTAACAGAGCTGGGTCAGACATGGTTTTGTAATTCAAGCAGAGATCGCCTCTACGTAGGTGATATGAGACAGTAAAGGCACCACTACCTGAATGTCATGGCCCACAGTGGAGGACTAGATGCCACCTCTTTGTCTGCCAAAACATGTATCATGCATGCACCTACTGCATGGGGTCTCATGTTACTCTCATCAGCTGGCTACCATCACTGTCATCACTTTTTGAAGGAACAATAGAGGGAGCATCACTGCTATTAAGAAGAAGTTGCATACCAGTTAGATGCATAATTATGCTGTGCAGAATGCAGCACATGATAAACATCTTGCATGCAATAACAAGGGCTCACCCAGTCTCATGCAAGCAGTGGAAACAGACTTAATCCAAACACTCGTTCAAGGACAATCCACGTCTGGGACAGGGTGTTGTAGAAGCATTTATTAGCAGTTCCCCTAAGGTTACAGACTGGTGTCATCAATCAAGAATTGAGTGATTAGCCTGCATCATCTACAAAAGAAATATTGGTTAGACATAACAAAAGACAAGGATTGCTACTAAGCAAAACAATTTCCAAAGTATACCTACAGAAATTACTATGATGGGAAAACTTTGCACTTACTGACAAGGTGGCCATGGGATATCCTACCATGCAAAAGGAGGAGGAAGAGTGAGCTTGTGTGCCAGATGTGAGAATCATGAGCTTTGCTAGAATGTTGGGCTGACACTTTGAAGATGCTCCCCTATGAATCACACTCTACCTGACAGTTAATGGACTAGTAGCCCTTCTTGTTCCCATATTGCTCCCTCACATGGTCCAGATGGAGCTCTAATGGCAACATGCTTGCAATTAATCACAGAAAGCATGTCAGGAAAATGTGCCATCCTGTAGAAGGCCCTCATGGTTCTGTCTTAGTCCTACGGTGACACTTGCACATAAATATATTGATCCAAACATGCCAAGAATATGCAGAAGAACTGCTGAAGTATTCTTGAGACAGAAGCCTGAGAAACACCCATGTCCCAGTTTGTCTTTGGAAGGTCCCTGTGACAGGTATAGTGAGGGCTATACATACCATTTTAACCAGATGTATAGGAAGACCATGCATTTCCCAGTCCTTGTCTGTGGCCCATACAAACTCACTAAAGCCCTTACAATATCGCCATTCTCTCTAAATCTATCAAGAATTTCTCAGTCAGCAAAGATAAACTGAGTCAATCTTTGCCTATACCTGCACCTTCTCAGTACTCCTGACACCTGCAGTTTTGGCACAGCTAAGACAAGCAGCTCACAATGAGAAATACCCAGGCTGCAGTTAAAGCAAGCATCTTTGATTACTGCAAAGTAGATGGACGAACAGAAACTACTCCTTTTATTTATATACATTTTTCACATAATTTGAAGGCATTCCTCATCTACTGGCTTATTCACATATGAATTTTGTTATCTGACTAAATTGGCTACGTCTAATATAGTGCACCTCTATGAATTTCACCAAAGCTGCAGTTAGACAAAGCATATACAAACTCTTGTTATGCATATGAGCAGTGACTATGAATACCATCCTATATTTCTTTGACTAGTATCATATTTAAAAATCATGTAACACTTAAAAATTATGTAACATCTCTTTCAGGTACATCTTACTAATTTTATTATTCCACCAAAGTTTTTTTATTTAATTCTGTAGTATATTATCAAAGCAGAAGTGAATAATATTGGAATAGTCACTGATAGCATCCTAAATGGACTTATTTAGGACAATGAGGACACCATCCCAGTCTATTTTGGAGAGCTGCCATGCATTTCTTCATGATTGGATCTCAGTTGAGTAACTTTTTACTGAAAGCCTAATAGTTATTGTGTCAACGTATGTATTAATTACATAATAGGGCTTAACTGTGGGGGAGGAGCAGAAAGATAAGTTTATCATTATATCTTATTACCACTCAAGCTGTATTTGCACTATTTTTATTGATATAGTCAGTAAACATTTAAGCAACTTCATTTCTTGTTGAGTAGTTTACACAGTCAGTATTTTTCCAGTACCTGAAATCCTCCATGAGAATTATATTTGTATCGACTTTTATTTTATGTCTTGATTTCTAGTCAGGAAATACTCATTCACTTAATCAGAGGCAGGTAGAGTCTGAGAGGTACTTGTAATATTATGTTTAATATCACATGTATTTATTATTGTGTTGTAGATTTCTAGTGTCATATCATTTTCTTTACTTCTTTTTTTTTTGTTTTATTTTATTTTATTTTTTTTTTTTTTGCTTTTTAGTCTTCTTTATTAAAAATGAGATAACCACAAAGTTTCCCATCTGAATGACAATACTTCCTTAACATTATAAATGCTAACTCTCTTTTACAAGTAGTTAGCAGTCCTACCAGGGGTCCTAATATCCTTAATCTAGTCCTCACAAATATGGCCACATCTTGCACAGGTCCATATAATCCTGCCTAGTTAAATCAGGCCATAAATAAGTAATTTTTCCTTTAAAACTGGTGATGCTTCCACTGTAAATACATCCGTGTTTAGGGACTTCTCCAAAGCAAGCTTTCTTCATTTAAACGGTAAACTAAATAAATTCAGCTATAATCCTCCTCCAATGGATTCCATTGTTAAAGCTGCTTCATATGCCTCTGACCTTTTCTCCCACTTAAATGATGATTTTTAATAAGATAGTCCCTATCTACACCAAGTATAATGAGAAACTCAAAAATAAATCCCTATAGTGGAATATTTATATAAATAAGTTATATAACAAGAGAAAAATGCTTAATGCTTATTAGAAGTCTCCTTCTATCTACTTTAACAGCTCACTTAGTCAAACTAGAAAAGAGCTTAAGAGAACCATTAGGAAGCCTAACCCTGAATATAAAACCAAAAATAATTAAAATCTTTAACTATTTCATGAACTTACGACATAATACTCAATGATATTCAGAGTTAGGTCACAGTAAAATACTGCACAGTCTAACCTAAAGAAAATTGTAATATCCTAGATGACAGATTTAGTTAAAAATTTACTCCATGCACAGTTATAGCAATTCCAGAGATTCTAAAAAACTGTCCACCCCCCCTAAATAATATGGAGCAACTTCTCTCAGCCTTCTCAAAGGCTGAGAACAATCATCAGTGGACCTTGATACTATACCAGGTTGTCTGTTTATCAGAGACAAATATGGCATATCTGAATCCCCACTTAACCATTTTAATCTAGGCCTCCCCATTGGTTGCATTCCTGACACCTGGAAAACAGCCATTGTAATGCCATTGCACAAGGATAGAGCAGCCACAGACCCTGGTAACTATAGATCCATTAGTCTCACCAGCATTATGTAAAAAGATATGGAATGTATTATCACAGACCTAATTAATCTGGACATCAGCAGTCTCTAAACTCTGGACCCTCATTCATTCTCAGACCATCAGACCAACATTCCTAGTCTATGGCTTCTAAGTTTGCATTTGCCTATAAACTGATTGCCTATAAATTGAAGCCCACTGAAGGAGAAAGGGAGTTGTAAGCACTTTGGTACTAAAGAATCTGAGGCGAGCATATTAACTATTTCCTTCTTCTGTACAACGGACAAAAGCTTTGAGCCAGTTACGGTAGTAAAATTGAGAAGAATGGATATTCAGCAGCCTGCACCAGTAGACGGAAGGGATCTGTTTCTCCCTTTAAAAGTGTCAGATAAGGAATATAAATGTTTCACAATACCAAGAAGAAAGAAGACCGGATAAGTAAACATAAGAAGGAGACAGTATGATAGGATACGAGTCTGGGAAGTTGGCCTTATGATGTTTATTTTGAACTCTTGATAAATTGAGTTGGAGACAGATTTGCTTCTCTAACTGAGCTAAGAGTTACAGTGATTGCAGATCATTAATGTGCTACAGAGAGATCTGTGGAGCATTTATTGATCTCTGACTCGGTGTCACTAGTGTGTGTGTGTTTATATGTGTGTATAATGGCTTAGTTAAATTTAAGTGTTCATGTGAGTGAGGTTGTATGTTATTGGAGTGTTTACATATTTTATATATACATGTTATCCTTGCTGCTTAATATTGTCATTCTCAGCACTAGGAGTTTAAAGTCCCCTTATTAAAGACATATGGTTACATATTCATAGGTTCATAGGTGTGTACTAGGCTAATGGTCCTGGATCCTTTAGGGCTACCCTGGCATCATGCCACCCGACCTTAGTTCCCAGTGCCTCTGTCGATTAGAACCACTGGAGTGATCCAAGGGATGAATTTTCTATTTCCCATCTGCTCATCAAGATTTCTCTTGAAGAGGGCCAGTGAGGTGTTCTGTTTGACATGTATGGGAAGACTATTCCATAGCATGGGCAATCACTGTGTTATGAACCTATCCCTCCAGCATGTTCTGTTGATTGTAGTAATGAGGTAGAGGTCTCTGGACCATGTGATATGGAGGGATTGAGATTTCTTTAGATGTAGCATTTCTAACAGAGCTGGGTCAGACATGGCTTTGTAAGTCAAGCAGAGATCGCCTCTAAGTAGGCAATATGAGACAGAGAATAGTTGGAGTTTTTTGAGACTGTCCATATAGGACAAATGTTTGAGGCCAAGGATCCTCTTTGTGAGGTACTTTCATGGTCTCACCAGTTGTTGCAGGTGTCTAGTGAGGTACATGTCAAATGGGGCATTGTACTCGATGACTGGCCTAATGAGGGAAGAGCAGAGGGAGACAATGACCTCTTTCTTCCTGGATACAAAACCCTTAGTAATGAGATGAGTCACACAGAAGGGCTTTCTGACCATAGTGGCAATGTGGTGGTCAAAAGAGAGGTTGCTGTCTACCTGTGTTCCCAGATCTCTTATAATTCATTCTGTGTTCAGTGGACTACCATCAATGTGGTAATTCATGGGACCAGGTTTTTCCCAAAAGGGGATGATGACACATTTTTTGGCATTGAGCTTAAGGCCATGGTTCTGACATCAGTTGTTGGTCTCACTGAGGCCTTTCTGCAAGATGTCAACATCACTTTGGGAGTCAATAATAGCTCCCAACTTGCAATTGTCTGCGAACTTTGTCAGCCACAGTCCCTTCATAATGGCCTGGACTTCAGAGAAGTAGATACCAAACAGGAGAGGACCCAGGACCAAACCCTGTGGGACTCCACTCATGACTGGTCAGCAGTCTGACTTGGAGTCAGCTACTTTCACACTGTGGGTTCTATCTGTGAGCCAGTTTGCAACCCACCTAGTGATATACTGGTCGATGCCTAGTTTAGTGAGTTTTTCTATGATTCCTGAGTGGGGAATGGAATCAAAGGACTTGGCAAGATCAAGGTAGGCTATATGAACCACCTTGCCTTCATCCACAGCTCTGGTGACTGACTCAAAGAAGACGATCAGGTTGAGCAGGCATGATCTACAGTTCACAAAGCCAAACTGTGTGGGATCCAGACTTTAGAGATTCCCTATAACTTGTTTATTAGGTCCATGATGATGTGTTCCATAGCTTTGCATATCAGACTCTTCAGGCTAATGGGGCAATAGTTCCCAGGGTCTGTAATCACTCCAACTTTGTGGAGATGGATGACTGTAGCAGTGCGCCATTTGGTAGGGACAAAGCCTGAGGTGAGGCTGTGGTTGAACAGGGCACACAGGTGGGGTGGCAGTTCACTCTGTAGTTCATGTAGAACACAGCCAGGGATAATGTCAAGTCCCATAGAAGCTGTATTCTTGGCCTTGGACAGTGCTGTTTTAACTTGTGCAGCAGTAATACTGGATGCCTGGCAATCTACTGATATTGTGATTGATCCTTTGGGGGATAAAGCTGGCACTGAATCTGTCATCCAATATATTGGCGATATCTGTTGGGTCGGTATAGGAGGTACCATTGTGCAGTAGCTCAGACCAAATCTGGGTATTGCCGTGGAGATTCTTTACATAACTATAGAAGACCTTGTGGTTGTCTTCACTATCTGCTGCAATCCTGTTTTCATAGCTAGCTTTAGAGGATTTGATGAGGGATTTCAATTTTTGTTGAGGCTGATAAGGGAGTTTTTCCAGTCTTGGGACTTCACCTTATTCCGCATCAGTTTCCTCCTTCTGTTGTAGAATTTGTTTATGGCAGGGGACCAACAAATTGGCTTCCTTTTTTTGGAGGAGAGAGTTCTATTGGGTATGGTGAGATCCATGCATTTGTGTACGTGTTTGTACAGTGCATTGGTGTATGACTCAAAGGTCATGCAACTATTCTCCATTTGCATGGGTGCTGTGAAGTTAGCCACCTGTGTTTTTAGGAGCTCAAAGTTACCTTTGGAGAAGTTTTTCATGGTGGTTACCTTTGTGGGGGGATGGAGGGATGTGTATTTCCAAGGTGATTAGTTTGTGGTTGGATCTAACCACGGAGGAGTTGACTATTGGTGTAGAGCAATGGTCGCCCATGTTAGTAATGACCAGGTCAGGGATGTTGCTACCTCTAATGGGGTAAGAACGAGCTGATCCAGGGCATTGGAATTAATGAATTCCAGGAAACGTTGGGCAAGTGCATTGGTACATGAGTAGTTTTCCCAGTCAATGGAGGGGTAGTTGAAGTCACCCAGTATGAAAGTATTAGGCTGGACCCTAATATTCTCCAGGGTGCTTAGAAATGTGGAGTGTGAGTCTTGGGACATGGTTGGGAACCTATAGCAGGCTATGTCCTGAATTGCTGTCTTACCCAATGTTAGCTATACCTGAAGTATCTCTGATGCATTTTGTTGGGCTACCACTTTGGAGGTGTGCACATCCTTTATGAATATGGAAACACCACCACCACCTTTGGAGCTTCGGTCCTAGTTCTGGGGCCGAAAGGTGTGGAATGAGTTAGACCCTGGTAGTGCAGGGGTGCTTTCTGCTGTTTTAAACCAGATCACTGTTACAGCACAAATGTCAGTATTTTCCATTCTGAGGTGTGCTTTGAGTGAGTACATTTTGAGATTTGGACTTCTAGCGTTGAGCAGCATGACACTCAGATTGCATTTGTTAGTAGCTGTTATGGTGGTAATTTGGTCTTTGGAACACCACCTAAAAAAGGCACTACAGGGGTAACAAGAGCCTTGGCCAGTATCCGGAAGCCCAGGGGTGACAGATGCAGGCCATCTCTGGCAAAGCATCAAGGTCTGTCAATCATGTCATCCCAGGCAGACAGGTACTGAATCCCCTTAGAATGACACCAGAAACTTAGCCAATTGTTGAAATCAATCATTTTCTGCATGTACTGTGTAATCATTCTGGTTGATGATAGGATGCCGCTCAGGGCTAGGGTCATACTCGCCTGGGCTACATAATCCAAGAGCTTCTCCATGTGTCTTTTCATGTATTCCAGGGAGGTATGTCTCAGGTCATTCACACCCACATGTACAATGACTGAGTTATATCTGTACCTGTTGTTGAGGGACCTAAGTGCGTGCGTTATGTGGCAGATCCTGGCACCTGACAGGCAGCTGACTGTAACTTTCTCCTTATTCAGGCTAGTCCAAGGGTCAGCTCCCAGTGTTCTCTCCTGTCTGTCTGATGAAATCTGGGCATATTGGACAATGCAGCAATTGCCTTATGTGCACAGACAATCCTCTCCTCCTACCACCCAACACCACAACTTGTGAGAGATGAACTTATCTAGCCAAACTGGAGGTAAAGCTCTCTCCAACCAAGACTGAACTTGACAGTCAAGAGGAGAAGGTAAACGCTTGCACCACACCACACCACACTCATCACATAGTCCCACTAAACCTACACCACCAAAATCCACACATAGAAACACAAAAACATTCAAGGTGGCTCTCAGTAATAATCTGCTCAAGCAACAGAGACTTCCAAAGCAGAAATGCAAGCAACCTCCCTCCCAACACAACCCAAATGACACATAGCCCACAGACTCAGTGTGCCAATAAACCACAGCCCATAAAGCAAAACAATGTACCCAACACACTAGTCATAGGTGACTCTACAGTCAGGCACACTGATATCCCACTCACCAGGCTAAACAAGGAGAAGGTTACTGTCAGCTGCCTGTCAGGTGCCAGGATCCACCACATAACCCATGCACTCAGGTCACTCCACAACAAGTACAAATATGATTCTGTCATTGTCCATGTTGGTGTGAACGACCTGAGATGTACCTTTCTGGACTACAGGAAAAGAGACATGAAAGAGGTCTCGGATCTTGTAGACCAGGCAGGTAAGACCCTAGCCCTGAGTAGCATCCTGCCATTTCCCAGAATGATACCACAGTACAAGGACAAAATGATTGACTTCAACAATTGGCTAAGCTTCTGGTGTCATTCTAAGGGGATCCAGTATCTGTCTGCCTGGGACAACATGGTCGACAGATCACAATGCTTTGCCAGAGAAGGCCTGCCCCTGTCACCCCTGGGATTCCAGATACTGGCTAAGGGTCTTGCCGTCCCTGTAGTGCATTTTTTAGTTAAGGTTCAAATGACTTATTCACCACCATAACAGGAACAGGCAAGCAAAAACTGAGGGTAATGCTACTCAATGCTAGAAGTCTAAATCTCAAAATGCACTCATTCGAGGCACTCCTTAAAATGGAGAACATTGATATCTGTGCAGTGACTGAGACCTGGTTCAAGGCTCTAGAGAATACCCCTGCATTACCAGGCTATAACTCATACCACACTTTTCAGCCATCTAACCTGGACCAGAACACAAAAGGCAGAGGTGTGTCCATATTTATTAAGGATATCCACACCTCCAGGCTTGTTGCACAGCATAATGCATCCGATGTTATCCAAGTGCAACTAACTCTGGGCAAAACTGCAATCCAGATTGTAGCTTGCTACAGATCCCCCCACCATGCCCCAGGATCCCCACTCCTCTTTTCTTGATATACTGGAAAATATTGAGGTTCAACCAAACAACCTATAATAATGGACGATTTCAACTACCCCACCATTAACTAGGAAAACTACTCATGTACCAACTCCTTTGCTCAACGCTTTCTGGAATTCATAAATTCCAATGCCCTGGCGCAACTTATCCACACCCACACCAGGGTCAACAATATCCTAGACCTAATCATTACCAACATGAGTGACAGGTGTTCCACATCTGAAGTCAACTCCTCGTTGGTCAGATCCAACCATAAGCTAATCACCCTAGATATACGCATCCTGCCCCCACCCACTATTAAGGAAACCACGGTAAAAATTTTCTGCAAAGCCAACTTCATACTTCTTAAGACAGAAGTGGCGAACTTTATGACACCCATGCAGATGGAATATACAGTTATGGCTGGTGAATCCTACACAAATGCACTCTATAAGAACTTTCACGAGTGCATGGATCATACTATCCCAAACAGAACCAAGATGCTATCCTCCAAAAAAAGGAAGCCAATCTGGTGGTCCTCTTCCATAAACAAACTCTACAACAGAAGGAAGAAGCTGTTGCAAAAGAGAGTAAAATCCCATGAATGGAAGAGCTCCCTGATCATCCTCAGTAAGAAGCTGAGATCCCTTATAAGATCCTCCAAAGCTAGCTATGAAAACAAAATCACCACTGATTCTAAGGGCAACCACAAAGCATTCTATAGCTATGTTAAGAATCTCAATGGCAACACCCATATCTGCTCTGAGTTACAGCACAATGGCATGAAAAATACAGAACCAACTGATATTGCCAACATCCTGGCAGATAGGTTCAGTGCTAACTTTACCCCCCTCACCCCCTAAAGGACCCATATCTCTACAGGAAGAATGCAGAGTCCCTGTAATCACATCTATGCAGGTAAAAGTTGCACTCTCTAAATCCAAAAATACAGCATCCATGGGACCGGACAACATCCCAGGCTGCGGTTTACACAAACTTCAGAATGAACTGGCTCCCCACCTAAGCACCATGTTCAATCATAGTATCACATCAGGCTTTGCAACCACAGAATGATGCACAGCAACAGTTATCCCACTCCATAAAAGGGGAGCCACTACAGATCCTGGGAACTATCACCCTATTACCCTGATGAGCCTGGTCTGCATGGCCATGGAATGTATCATCATGGAACTCATAAACAAAGACATTGATAATCTTCAAACTCTGGACCCCACCCAGTTCGGGTTTGTAAAAGGCAGACCATGCCTTCTGAACCTGATTGGCTTCTTTGAGGCAGCCAACAAAGTCGTAGATGAGGGTAAGGTGGTTCACACAGCCTATCTTGACCTCACCAAGGCTTTCGACACCATCCCCCATTCCGGAATTATAGCTAAACTCACTAAACTAGGTATAAATCCCTACATCACAAGATGGGTTGCCAACTGGCTCACTGACAGAACCCACATTGTGAAAGTAGCAGACTCCAAAATCTGACTTCAAACCAGTGACAAGTGGAGTACCACAGGGTTCAGTCCTAGAACTTCTCCTGTTTGATATCTACTTCTCTGAAGTACAGGCTAACACAGAAGGTCTCTGGCTAACAAAGTTCGCAGATGACTGCAGACTAGGAACCATAGTTGAGTCGCCAAATGATGTGGACATCCTACAGAAGGCCTCACTGAGACAGATGCCTGGTGTCAAAGCCATGGCCTCAAGCTCAATGCCAAAAAGTGTATTGTTATCCCCTTTAGTAAAAACTCTGTACCCATGAACTGCCACATAGGAGGTAGTCTACTTAACACTGAAAGTATGATAAGAGACCACAGGACACAGGTGCACAGTAGTCTCTCTTTTGATAATCACATCACCACAGTAGTCAGGAAATCCTTCTACATGGCACACATCATCACAAAAGGTTTCTCATCTAGGAAAAAAGAAGTCATTGTTCCCCTCTACTCATCACTCATTAGACTCAGTATAGAGTACAACGCCCCTTTTGGTATGTACCTCACAAGACATCTACAACAACTGGAAAGGTCACAGAAATACCTCACAAAGAGGATTACTGGCCTCAAACAGATGCCCTATGCAGACTGTCTCAGAAAACTCCAGCTTTACTCCATTGCATATTACCTACTCAGAGGTGATCACTGTCTAACATGCAAAGCTATGTCAAACCCAGAGCTGTTGGACATGCTACACCTAAAGAAATCCCAATCCCTCCAAGCTACACACTCTAGGGACCTAAACCTTGTCACCACAATAAACAGGACATGCTGGAGGAATAGATTCCTGTCCCACAGACTTCCTATACTCTGGAAAAAGCTATCCATCTATGTCAAGCAAAGTTCCTCATTAGCACTCTTCAAGGAAAATCTTGATGAGTGGATGGGAAATAGGAGATACACCGCTGGGATCACTTCTGTGGCTTTGCTCGACAGGGGCACAGGAAATTAACTTTCATGGGTGGCATAAGCTAGGGAACCTTGTTGGCTAGGCTTACGTAGGCCCTTGGGTCGATAGCCTAGTACCCACCTATGAACCTATGTGAGTGGGACATCAGTGTGCCTCACTATCGAGTCACCTATGACTAGTGTGTAAGGCATGCTGTTTTGCCTTAGGGGCTTTGGCTGAGTGGCGCACTGTTTAGGAGAGTTATGTGTCTTGTGATTAGTGTTGTGCTGTAGTGGTGGAGTGCATTTCTGCCTTGGAGATCTCTGTTCTTTGGATAGATTTTTATTGGGAGCATCTGCAAAGGTGGGTGTGTGGTTTGTGTTTTTATGTGAATGCAGTGTTGGGGTGTGTTCTGGAGGGCTATGTGTTCCATGTGGTGTGCTGCAAGTGCTGACCTTCTCCTCTTGACCAGCTATTCTGGTCTTGGCTGCTGGGGGTGTGGCTTCCAATTTAGATATATAAGTGCATCTCTCACAAGTCTGAGTGTTGAGAGGTTAGAGGAGAGGGTTGTCAATGTACATGAGGTAGTTGCTACATTGTCTCAGGATGCCCAAGTTCACTAGGTTAATAGGAGCAAACACTGGAAACTGACCTTTGGACATGCCTGGAGGGGTGGCTATTAATAATAAGTACTAGAGATGTTTCCTTGTAGAATGTTTAGTGCTGGTAGCACTTTGTGTGCTACACTAATTGCTACAAGAAGTCTGGTAAAGTGCTGGATTACTAAGCTAGTAAAAAGTGTAGGAGAGGAGAGAACTAGAAGATCTAAGGGAAAAAATTGAAGAGCAGAATTTGACACCACTCAGAAACTTACAAACAGTCCTGGATACAGTAAATCTGTATCTGGACTAGACTCATTGCAGGACAGGTGGGAGACAAATGCAAATGCAGGCTTTTAAACCAGAAAGTTGAAAGAGATGGAAAAACTGCCCAAATGGCCACTAAACTACAATTTCTGGGCCAGGAACCACTCCTCTTGTGGTTGATAGGCTACCTAGTGCTTACCACTCCCACTGATAAGCTAGAAAGCTTCCCTCCACAGAAAGGCTTGGGGGGCTCAGAAGCTTACAAACAGTCCTAGATACAGCAAATCTATATCTGGACTAGACTAGTTACAGGAAAGGCAGGAAACAAGCTTAGATTTTTTTTTGTAAAGAAAAGCAGCTAAAACAGCACTAAAAGCAATTCTAGTGCAGTGCAAGCTAACACACTTGAGTGTGTAGCAATATTAAAGCAAATACAGTTTAAATAAATGCAATTTATTCAAACAGTATTCTGAACTGAATTCAATTATTGTTTTATTATTCAACTCTGAAGAGTTAAAAAGTGCCATAAAATATACTTATCAGCTGAGAAGCACACTCAGTCAGAACAAAAGGAGATTCCAGCAAAGTGTTTTTTTTTTTTTTTAGTAAAGTGGAAAGGAAGAAAGGAGGAACAGAAGATAACTGGTTAAGAACCTAAGTGGGTTGGCCTTCTCAAATATTCTGTGTTAGGTAGAATGAGCTAATGACACTGGATTAGAAGGAGTGTCCGAGATCAAATTTACAATATGGTTGGGCAACTGCAAAGCCACCAAGTATAAGAACAACACACCAATAGGGAGGACACATCAATAAGGATGGTGGGTGGGAAACTATTACAGCTAGTAGCTATAGTAGTCTAGGCAGAAATGTTTATCACAGCAGAAAAACAGCCACTAAATGAAAGTTTTAAACAGATAAAGGAGCAAGGAGACTCTAGAGAATGCTTTTAACTGCAAACAAATCAGTTATATGATAGACTCCTTTGCAGGAAATAAGAGCAAACAAACAGCACTCTACAGCCAGGCAAAAACAAGCACAGCCCCCTGCAGACACAGGATTTAAATACCAGAAAGGATGGAAGGATCTGGAAGCTCGAAATACAACCCAGTCCTGCTATCCCCTGCTCTTTCAACCAATCACTCATGCTAGAGAAGCTCAGGCAACCCTGTTATTCTCAGTAACAGAGAAGACAAGACACTATCAGCAGAAAATGACTGCCAGAAACACAGGAAACTCAACAGCAAAACAAACAGCTGCCTGGATAACAGACAATACAGACTATGCTACCTGCCTAGAACACAGGAGCATCATACTAAATGCACAGAAAGCACAGATAGAGCACTTAAAAACAGAAAATACAACTTGCAGTGTGAAAAAGCAGTTTACAGTTTAGTAATTCAGTATAAATACAGTTACAGTAATGAACACTATTACAGCTAGTAGCTACAGTAGTTTAGGCAGAAATGTTTATAACAGCAGAAAAACAGCCACTAAATGAAAGTTTTAAACAGATAAAAGAGCAAGGAAACTCTAGAGAATGCTTCTAACTGCAAACAGATCAGTTTTATGATACACTCCTTGGCAGTAAATAAGAAGAAACAAACACATGTTTAACAAATGGAGAAAATTTCCAGTTAATACCTTAAAATAGTGCTCTGTGTTCTCAGATGGCAGCAAGCCTGTATCCAGACTATGCTGCCTGACAATGAAAAATACAGTTAAAACAGTATAAAACTTTAGTGAAATGTTACAAACATTACAAATCTACAGTAAGTCAAAGTGGCCACTAAGCATTCATGCTGTGTGCATATCTAGTGAAAAGGCTTGATATTAATGAGCCTGAAGTCCTTTAATTGTGTCTGTGGGGAGGGAGCAGTACTGCTAGTTAAGCAATGATTGTGATAGATACTGAAGTGGGCCCTTCATGATGAGACTGGAGATTGAATGCTTGGAAGGTTTGAGACCCCTTGTGAGGACTGGATAATGGGTTCAGTCTATGGACCAAATAATAATTCCCAAGATGTTATTTGTAAATGTTATGAGGCTTAAGCAGACATTCACCAGACAATCCTTGTGTTTCATTTGGCAATGATTACCACATGGCTTCTGATCTGGTTTATGGATAAGTACAGCTTTTATCAGAAAGGCACTTTAGGACTCAGAAAATGGTAAATAACTTAAAAAACAGACATGGGGTTCTTAGACATTTGGTGGGTCTACTTCTAAATTTGAACTTTCAAAACATTGCCTTTCTTATGGTCAATACCATAAGACTGAAGTTTTGAAAGGAGGACAATTTCCAAGTTAGTATATTTAATTAGCAGGTGGCAGGGGTGCAGGGGGGGGGCAATCCCCCCCTGCAAAAATGAAAAAAAAGAAAGGATTTTTGTTTTTATTTTTTAATTTAAATTTCAAACTTTCAAAACTTTGATCTTATGGTCTCAATCATAAGAAAGCTGACATTTTGAAAGTTCGAAACTTAGAGGTAGACACATTTTGGCATATCACACTTCCAGAGGATGAATCCTTTACCCTTGCCTGCCCCAAGAAGGGGGTAGTAGCCTTTTGGCTTCTCAGATATTTTTTTGCCTCTCAAGAAAATGTGGAAAGGATGGACGAATTGGTAACTTGGTTTTGCAGATTCTCTAACAATGTCAGTGGGGAAGTAACTGACATGCAAGAATGACCTCTACTTTTACTATTTAAGAAACAAGAGGAAACCTGCTGGGGGTTCAAGAATTTTTGGTGGGCAATCAGTTGAGTGCTATGCCACCTATGGTTTGTTGGGAGTCTTTTAAAATTATATTCCTGCTTCCTGTGGGGGACTCAAGAAGAGTTTTATCTGAAAGTGGCAAAATATGGTGGAGTGACTGGAAAGGAAGATGCATGCATTATGGGAGGAATGTAGGCATTTGTGGTTTAGAGATAAGAAGTTCTTAAGTGATTATAAGGACTTGCATAAAAGATGAAATCTGGCTGAACTACAATATATTAAAATTTATTTTGCATGTATGGCCTTACGTGTCTGGACACAAGGAAATAAAACTGAGAAATTCTAGCACAGATTTTTAAAAATGAGAAGATGAATATGATGGCTTCTGCAGTTAAAGAGTAAAGTCAAGCTGATATTTGGTCATAGGACATATATAAGGCCTTCTGGGCCTTTCATAAGCATCAGTCCAAAGAAACTACATAGTGTTTTTAGAAGACTGGTTTATCAGACTATTCCTAGGAAAAGTGAAGTAACCAGGATTAGAGGTTACTCAAGCAAAAGGATTACATGCAAAAATATATTACAAAAGAGCCTGTTAAAGTAATACAGGAGGCACTGCAATGGAAAGCTCCAGGTCCCAATGGCTTAATGCAGAAATCTACCAAAAAGTATAGGTAACAGTGAACCAGGGAATTCAATAACTAGTATAGACCCATAGTGTCCAATGTTGTTTCACCTACTTAAGAAGGTTTCCTTCCAAGATGAACCCGTGAAGACCAACTGAGGGCACTGCCTACTATGATGCAGGTAACAACACATGGTGCCAATCCCAGCAGAGGCAGTTTTTTTATACATTTTGAGAAAGCCTTCAATTCGATCTGTGGAACCCACCTTTGGAGAGTAATGGAATCCATAGTTTTATCAGTGGCATTCATTCAGGGTATTAAGGCTTTATGACATGGGTTAACATCGTCAGTCATCTTCAACAAACTACTGTGAAATTGTTTTAAACTAGGGAATGCTGCTAGGCAAAGATGCCCCCTTTTCCTCTTCCTTATTCTCCTGGTAATTGAGTAACTGGTGAGATAGTTTTGATCAGTACTGAAGGTGAGGGGTGTGTGTATATGTGTGTGTGTCTATCTTTTTGTGTTTGTGTTTGTGTGTGTGTGTGTGTGTGTGTGTGTGTGTGTGTGTGTGTGTGTGTGTGTGTGTGTGTGTGTGTGCGCGCGCATGCGTGTGTGTGTGTGTGTGTGTGTGTGTGTGTGTGTGGCCACTGAAGTTAAATATCTGCTACTTATAGATGAATGATTGCTGTTGACCAATAACATGAAGAAAGACCTTTGGATTTTCAGTGATGCTGTTCACCCCATTGATTCTTTCTCAGGTTTAAACATGAACGTCACTAACATTGAGCTGTTTCAGGGCTATTCCAGAGGCAGACAGACTACTAGTATCAGGGACCTTATAGGCGTTTGATTGGTGTAAAAGATCTCTATGCTGCTTAGTTATCAAACCACTCAAACCCATATAAAATGCTGGAGTGAAACCTGACTGATTTATGGGACATTTTTTTTTATGGTAATGCATCATCAGCATAGGTAATGTTTGCCTCTTTGGGGATGGATTGCAAACTTATAAAATGTTTTTAAGGCACTATTTTCTTATGTTTTTAGAGACATCAAATGCAGTCCTATATTTTCTTTTTTTATCACATTATGAGGTTAATAGGCAGTTATGTAGGGGATAGCAAGAGATCTTGAATACCTAAGGAGGTCATACATATATTTCTGAATGAAAGAGTACTGAGTTGTGCTGGCTTCATTAAATTGAATGAAATTGCCAGGGTGTATGCCAAAATGGCATTTGATGATAGTGATGAGTAAAGCTCTATATCATTTTAAATTAAACTAAAAGCAGCTCACGTGTACATCCCAAATATTCTGATATGAAGGCAACCATCTTAGAGAATCATGGGGGAGATAGCCAGTTGGGTTACTTGGGTCAACTTAGGTTTTAAGTCTTTAAAGTATGGTTGTGTAGATAAATGGTGCGCAGTTGGTATTGAACCCTTGTCACACATTAAAGGACATGTTTTCTGCAGCGTGAACTTGCACATCTTACCCTCCTTTTTATGTGAACAAGACAGAAAGTACATTCAAATTTAGGCTATATTAACATGTTTACAATACCTGGACAGTTGGTAACAATAATGCCCTTTTTAAACATGCACCTGGATGTAAAAATTCAGTTTTTATTTTTTATACTTAAAGTGACTCCTTCTCCTAGGGGGTGAGTGAGAAAATCAACGTGAATTTAGGATGGTTCATTGGCAATTTTTTTGAATGCTTCTTGTGCACCTGGTTTAAATTAAAATATTTCTATAAATAGTTTACTGGAATTGTGGGAAGAAAAAATTGATACATTTGATAAATCTGATTATTATAATTTTAATGCTAACTGTGAAATGGTTTAGATGAATTGTTTAATATTCATTTGTTTAAAGTTTTTTGTGGTTATGTTATGTTAATGAACTGATCATCTAATATACTTTTTTGTTTTTAAGTTCTGGAGTGTAAGGTATATGCTTTTTTTTAAGAAGTCTGTAATATTAATAGATGAAAGCATTCAAATAATAAATATTGTGGTATGCTAAATCCACCAGTGTTTGTACATATGTTTGCTTTTCATAGCTACAGTTTTACACATACTCCTAGTGTTTGTGTGTTGTGTTTTTATTGTGTTTCTCATACTATGTTCTCACCAGAGGAGTCTAGCATCCCTAATTTACTTGTCCCTCCACACTCAATGAATGCAATTTCAAATGGAAAAAGAAGACCTTAAGAGGTCAGTGAGAATATTGCAGGTAACCATAATAATGGTCATCAGCACACTATGGTCATATGTGCTGCTTCTGGGGGGGGGTCACTCTTTGGATGATGGGATGATCAAATCTTTTTCATTTTCTCAGCCTGATATTAATAATATCCACTCCAGGTCCTGAGTCACTTGATGGTCAGTTTAAACAAAACAATACTATACAATAAACAATACCGGAAAAAAATAAATAGAGGTCCCATCACTGGGATGATGCTTTCTTTTGAGAATGTATTAATAACAGCTGTACTGAAGATGCTTAAGCTATGGAAGTTTCTTAAAGGTACCCATACAAATTCTACACTTTTTAAAGAATTTGGTGGAACTGTTTTGGATAGTGCTGGACTTGAGCTAATGTTTATACTTACACACGACGATAATCAACAGATGGAATCTTTGGTGGTAGGTATTAAAAAAGTTGAATAGTTCTATAAGGTCTGAACTATTGTTTCAAAATGAACAGGTAGAATTTAAAAATATTTTCAAGATTATTAAGCATAAGTGTGCTAAATAAAAGTATACAAACTAAAAACATGATTAATAAAATTAAGGATTACCAAACAAATATTGTCTAGTCTTTACCTAAATTTAATGAAATAAGGGTGAATAATATTCAGGACTGTTTGATTGAATTACTACTATTGATTCTGTCCCTGGTTAGTATCAGGAATGTAATCAATCTAATATTGATGCTGGGGATTTTTGGGGATTTCACTTTCAGCAGATATCAAAGAGACTGGTGGGGAGGAGAGCCAGTCAAGAAGTGACAAGTCTTTAATTTCAGATACAGAACTCAGTACTGGAGAAAGAAAAATATGTGAGATAGGGGAGAGGAAGAAGCCAGAACCAATGGAGATAAGTACTGCAGCTGATATAGTTATAGAAAACAAGGGTTTCAAGATTTTTAACAGTAGTCATTTAGAAGTACCATCATTATATTTTGTGTTATTTTCCAAAGGTTTTGCATTTGCTACATGTAAAAAATTGGATTTAGTGGATTCAATTTATTGAACTAAAAATGATAGTGAGGAAACTTAATCTTCATTTTGTTTAACAATTAATAGTTAAAATGGGTAAGTAAACTTCACTATGTGCTTCATAAGACTGTATTTAACCTATCTGTGTACACCAATAGCCTTATTTTTGAGCATCTGTATGAAATAGATTTTAGAACTTTCTGCAAGAAGGATGATATTACTAGGTATTATAATTTAACACAGGATGAATATGATCTAATTCCTTTTTGAAGGATACATTGTTTTCAAGGTAAGATTGAGAAGATGTTATTTCAATGTCTTTAAGTTAAAAAAAAATATTATACCCACTTTGTTTGGCATTCCCAATGTACACAAAATAGTTTGGATAGCTCAGATAGATCAATATTTATTTCATCTGGTTCAAAAACTGAAGCACTTGCAGTTTCTTTTGATTTTAAATTAAAACCCTTTTATAAAAGAAGGAACATATTTTAAAGGATCCCTGGCACCTTCTTATGGTTGTGGCTTATGTAATGTTTAAAAAGAGGATTATGGTTGTTACCACTGATGTTTATGATTTATTCATGTCTATTTCTTATGAACGGGTCATTGTGGTTTACAGAATCATTAATGACTGATAATACATTTAAGTAATTTGAATGTTAGAATTATTACTGATTGTATAGAATTAGAATATTAGAATTATTACCAATTTTGTGGACATAATGTATATATATATATATATATATATATATATTTTTTTTTTTTTTTTTTTTTTTTTTGAAGGGGGATATTTTAAGCAGGAATAAGGTGTGGCTATGGGAATCATGTTGGCCCCACTTAATGCTAATGCAGTGATATGCTTTTAGGAAAGTAAATGTTTTAGAATCTATGTTTAATAAGTTTGTCAAATTGTATTTAAGATGTGTGTATGATGTTTTTATTCTATGGTCTTGTGATAAAATTAAGTTAAATAATTATTTTCATACTTGGGATCAACAAATGATTTTTAAGATTTACTTATTAATGGTCAGTGGGCACATCCAGTTACTTAGATGTTATACTGTATAAAAGTTATAGTTTAGGACTTAACGAGTCAACTATCTATCATAAGCCCATATTTCTTTTGTATATTTTACTAGTCATCACCCTTTTAGATAGAAGGTGGACCCTGATAAAATCTATATGGTGAGACTCTTTAGGATTGTTTCAGATGATAATAAATTTTGTAATGAATTAGTGGTGTTGAAGAAAATGTTTTATGATAAATGACACCAAGTTAATAGAAAGCATAGAAAAAGAAATTAATGAGAAAAGGGTAAATAATTATGCCAATTCCAAAAGGCAGACTATTAAATATAGGTAGGAATAATGTCCAGAGAATACTGGGGAAAATTATAATTTAAATTCTAACTGTAATGAAAGATTTGATTTTACCAGATTGGTGATTCTGCCCTATAGTTTGAACAGTGATGAGACTAAGGGCCAGATTCTGTAAAGATCATGTAATCTGGTGCATTGTACACATATAAGGGGAAAGTTGCAGATAATATAATAAGTAAATGTGCCACAGTGACCTCTGAATATCTTGGTGCACAAAGGAGTACCTCAGTAGTAATGATGCACTGAACATTACCTGCGACTAATCCATAAGTAATGAAAAATCACTGTTAAAGCATGATGCACAAAGTTATGGAAAGAATCTCACAATTCAAGCATCCTGGCCAGTTTAAAATACATATGTATAACAGAATATATCCAGTAAATTTAAGAGCAACTATGAAATATCACCCTAACTTTGTTATTATAAAAATATGCTAGCTCTCATTTTTTTTTTTTTTTGGTGGGAATAGGTCCCATTTTTTATTTTTTATTTTTTTAAGAACAGAAGGAAAGGGAAACATAGGGAAAGAAGAGAAGCAGGCCATCACAATAGGTATACCTATAAAACAAATATAACAACACACGACAGACAAAGGCTGTAAAAAAAGTAAGGACAGATAAGTTACACAGAAGGCGCAATGATCAACATGGGCAATGGGAAATTGTCAAACAGGGTGGGGATGCATACCAGCCATGGTGAAATGCAGAAAAATCTATCTACCTATGCGCTATCACAATGCAACACGTTGCAAACTGTGTGACAGTCACACTTGGATGTGTATGAGCAATGGCAGACGTGTGTTGTAGGGTAATAAATAAGGATCACATTGGAATAAACATATACCCAAGTAGTATGTCAGCAGTGAAAGTGTAAGCCAAGCAACATCAGAGATGAGCAAATGCAGAAATAAGAATGCTAGACAAAGACAACCCCAGCAAAGAACAGAACCAAACCTCTGACCGTGCATGTAAAAGGCGAACAACCAAGCACAGTGCCAAACAGCAACACTGCAACAAAGCAGCAAAATGGCTGCTAAATACTCAAGTAATGTACACAACCCAAACAAATGAGTAATGGAATGCATATATGGGACACACGTACACCATGTCAAAGGCAACACACACATGTAGGCGTATATGTATGACTGTCAGTGGCCTAAATGAAATGTACATGAAAGCAATGTCAATACACATACACACACACAAATGACATGTAAGAACACTTGCAAATAATCTAACGCTACAGCTGAAAAGAAATATCAGGATGTGCACATGAATTTCAGTGATATACACTGGTTAACACACACATATAACAAGAACAAGCATGTATTGCAAGCAGTTGCCAGCAAATTGTGTGCAGATGACCTGCATCTGTAAAATGGCCATATATTTGGCACATGTTCACCATGTCAACAACATAATACATGACAACGGTTAATAATTGATACAAGGGAAACATATTTGCAAAATATATTACATAAATATGAAGGTGGAAGTGAGGTGGACAATCTGTGCCCACATCAGGGAAAAGCAGGATAACAAGGTAAGTTTACACATTGCAAAAGCATGTGTACAGCACACATTTTGCTGTCAAAGCGAACTCAAAACACATTTAAGTAAATGAATAATGTATGTCACATGGGCAGGCTGATTGCTGATGTCCATAGAAATGGGCATGTATAAATCACACAAACACAGTGATGTACAATCATGCAACATCAACAGGCATAGGTAATCAAGCTAAGAGATTTAATCACATGCACATATCCTATCATGCTAATATTGAATAAACAACTGTAGGTGAACGTCATGCACCCGGCTCATTGCTGAGTAGAGGACACTCCTGTGAGCATTGTTATATCACATTTATGATAAGTCTGTGAATGCTCCCATATCAAAGGTACAATGGCATGTCAGTATGGATTGAACTATGTGCAGAGACATGCACATTCATCAGTTAATGTGTACAGATATTGCCAGAAGGTGTGAACTTATGTGAATAAGGAAGAGATATTGAAGTGTAACATACAGCAAATGCAGAGTAATGAATTGTCAATGAATAAATTATCATTTCCATTGCGTATACATTAATGCTACATTGCCATTCAGTGCAGTCAGAAAAGGAGGACTACTCATGGGTATGACATATCTGTATATGACACCCACATGGCATCAGCATTGCCAACGTATGGCACACAACAACACATCATGTCATTAGGGCAGCATGACAACTGTCATCCAAAACACATGGGAAATTACATGTCCTTTTGTTGCACATACATGACTTGGCAATACACAAATCAGAATCATATCACAGTAGTAGTGCTGGACTATGGAAAACATCTGTTGTCTTTCAGTTTGTCTCAGCAAAACACATGTTTATATGCTAACTGTTGCAGCACTAGCAGCAGGTTAACTGCCACAATGCATGGACAGCTGAATTTTGGAGGAAAGTGCAATGTGTGAATGTGTGCCATGCACACATTGAAACATAAATGTCACATGATGATATTTGCATGGTATGTTTGCAGATGTAACACATAAGCATTGCAGCTACATGGCATGCATGAACAAGAGTGCATATATAGTACAATCAATGATATGGCAATCAGCATGTTGACAGCATAACACAACTGGAGCACACAAATAATATTTATGGAACTGAGGGACCAGCCTGATGGGAATGAACCCCACGAATGAGCTCCCAGGCTATCTCCCTTAATAAGTCACGCATAACTTGTACCATGTTCTGGAAGAAGTTACCCATCATGTCCCTCATCTGTGTTTGAAACACATTGGTTGCAACCTTTCAGATCTCCTTCTAATAATTGTGTCTGTTCTGGCCCTAGTGTCATCTCTTCCGGGGTGCAGCAGCCCTCATAGCTCAGTCAAGTGCAGATCCAGCTTCCTTGTCATCATTGTTATCATTATTGTCAACATCTGAGGACTCCAGCAATGGCCTGGCATGTGCTTGTCTTCTGCTTCTGATCAGCGATCATCCACGGGTCCCATGCTTTGTCAAGATGAATCGCAAAACACAACAGAAATGAAAAGTAAAAGTCTATCATGCCGCACATTCCCATGATGACCATAGCTGGCCTTAAAATGAAACTGATGTGTACATCTGAAATCTAGCATACATTAGTTAATATCCCATCCACTTGTGAGTTTCAAAAATACAAATATGAGACTGAAGGTGTAGCAGCATACATCAAAGTTCTTATTTAAACCAAAGTTCAATTTCAAATATTTCAAACATTAGCAAGTAGCACAATTATAGTCAACACAATTACTGCTAGTGAATGGCTCCTAATGCACAAAACACAGTCCCTATGTCACTTTATCTATAGTTATGGACATGGCCAATCACAGAACATGTTAGAGAGAATGCATTCATTACCAATATGAACAGTTCATTGAAGGCTGTGCAATGGCATGCAAAACACAGACATAATGTAAACTTTATCGTATTGGCCAGCATGAAGCATGGCAAGCATACACATAGCAAGCACATGTAACATACTCTGACATTTGAATGGAATCATGCCTGACACTGTCTCATGCCACATTAACATAACTGAAATTTGTCAAAATAAAAATGTGTAGACATCAAGATAACATTATTATTGGGACCTGCACTCTTTAATAATGTTGTCTGCATATTAAACTGCTCAGTTGAGTGTCTGACAGCATGTTATAACTTCCTTATTTTCCTTTGCATGTGTTCCCTGAGCAGTTAAGTGTGTGTGTGAATGTAAACTGTAGCCTCTGCATGAAGTGAGTCATATGGACAGCCAAACAAGTGACATTGTTAAAATGAAGACATTTTTGAGGTGACAATATTCTGGAAACTAGGCAAGGCATATGACAAACATCTGAACCCAGGTAGCATGGTGACTGGCTAAATCCACATAATATAATGAATACAATAGTAACAAATAGTTATTATGTTCAATCATCACAGCCTGTGACACGTGAGAATCTAGTATATGTTGTACATCAGTCATGTATGTGTACAGCTGTATGCGTGACCTACTTATAATTAATAGCAGTTAGTAACCTGTAAAATGCAAACATCCTGATAATGCTAGATTATGAAATGTGGCACAGAAATACACATACACAGGATACAAGTGTGTTGCAATTAAAACAGCCAAGGTGTTGCAGGCTGATGCAGTATCAATGTTGAATTGACAGGCATGCTACACAGTCTGCAAATGACATCCACTGGAAAACACATTAACCAATGTAAGTGGGCACACACATACATTAGAAACAACAGTCAAAGCATTATAGACTTGTACATAAACATCCACTTTAAAATATGTTTGACAGATACACAAACCCGATTGCCATTTAGGTTGTGGTGTATAATCCACAAACTTTCTTTGCAAAACATGGCTTGATGCCAAGTGATATTTCAACATATTTGTATTACAGTCGGAATTTTAAGCACAAATATACTTTGATTATTGCAATTACCTTACTGATGCATGATGGGTATTCAGGCATTCTATGCAAAATATGGACCTGTAACAAGGAACAGAAAAAGTCAGGACCATACCTCTCTCCCTGTGCTGCTCCTCAAGCCTGATCATCTGCTTGATGCTCAAGGCATGATTTTGGGTCCTCATCATCTGAAATAATAAAAGAAAAGAACAACTATGAATGATGTACTGCTCAAATAACAGGGAAGCACATTGCTCAGATCAGGTTCTAAAAAAATTACTTCTGAAGAACATCAGATAATCATTATACAGATTTTGCAATGTCACACACAGGCATTTATATCTTTGAATACAGTTGAAGGGCATGCGATTCAAACCTGTAACTTTAACCTACATCCGGACTATAAACTTGACATTTACTAAATTAGGTAATCCATCTTAACTGAGAGTGTGTGTGTTGTGAATGTGGTGGAGAGACTTTGGGTTATGAGATTGCATAGCTGGGGGATGGGCTACTAATATGGGTTATGGCTTAGGATTTTAAAAAATGAACATGTACTGGACATATAGGTAAATAATTAGAAATAATGAATTCATGATAGCACTGTGGTCACAACAATTAGCAGCAATGGAAAACCTTCATCCCTCAGACAGTGGGACAGTGTCATGAATCACATAGTTTCTGTTAACAGAGACATAAAAGGTGCTGTACATCAGGGACACAATAATGTATATGGAAGGACTACATTTACAGATATTTTGTGACAAAGTGCACATCACAAATCAAATGCATACAGCACTGTATCTCCTTGTTCTGCATCCCAGCTGTAACTCTGACCATCTGACCATCTGACTCCCTCCAAAGATAAGGATGAGGTGGTTGCTGAAGTGAATTTAATAATGAACGGAAAAAAAAAACACTTGGTAGCACTTTTGAAAATAATACTATTTTGCACAAAACTTTATCAGAAATATAAAATTCTGTAGAAAGCTTTATTAACCCTGCACTTAGAGAGATGCTGTTAATGGACTATTATGGATTAAGAATATATTCATAGGAATTCAACAAATAACCAAGTTATCCATAATCATGTGCAAAATAAATGTTAATATCAGTAAGCAGTTATGTAGAGAAGAATATTCAACTATCTGTGAAATAAACTTAGACAGCAATGTAATGATTTGTTTCCCATATGTGGATTTGAACCCATCGCATGCTAAAATATAGGCATGCTGGCCAAGCTAACATGCAGCACACATTTCTTATTAACAAACAGATACTGCATGTGTTTATCTGTATTCCTGCATATAACATATGACTCTATATGCAGCTGAGGTGGCTTACTGGTGAATTGCTTTGACTATGGTGAGCAGGGTCCTGGGTTCAAGTCATGCAAGGGCTGTTTGTTCCCTATGGGCTAGGCTTGTAAAGGCTCCAGGGCCATTAGTGTAGTAGACACCTATGAATATGGAATCTACTGACACTTATTGGCCATTATAATTTTAAGAAATAACAGCTTTCAACACATAACCAAAAACATATGTGTAATCAGTCAGACAGGCATTCATCTTGACTTAAACAAATGGAACTGTAGTAAGAATGTTCACTGAAATGTTTACTTTATTAGGAGGAATGAAGTAAAGAAGTTATTTATGAGTTACTATTCAGACATATACAACTAGAGTATGTGATACTGTTGTACTAAATGGATAACTACAAAATGCGCAGTCATCATCAGCCTAGGCAGTATAGGAGTCAGTGATACACAAATATAGCGGATGTGTGAAATGATCCTGTTATATGTTGAGAAACAGATGTACATCTACAAAGCTCAGAATTATTTATATCATAAAGGGAAGGAGGATGGCCCAATGGTTAAGGTGCTTGCCTTACAAACAAAAGGTGCAGGGTTTGAGTCTCACAAGGGATAATTGGCTAGGCTCAAAATGGCTCACAAGGGCAGTTAGCTTAGCATGCACCTATGAACATTAGCAAAGAAATTAACATGGAAATTTAAGCCCTACTTATATGAAGAGCAATCACCACAGTTTCTTAATTATTCAGATGAGTTAATTGTCAGAACAGCTACTTAATGGTTATAAAAGCCATGTATCTGAAATATTTGGGACACAACTATATCTCTAAATTCTGCAGGAATGCTGAGATACACAAAGAATTGTCACACTTACCGTAGGATCCACTGGCTGTCTCTGCACCTCAGCAACTCTACGACAAATCTCGGCTGCATCATCTTGATACAAGTCACTGTAGAGGTGATGAACCTACACTCCAGTCCAGCAGTTCCCTGTGCATTCTTGGTGCTCCCTTGCAATCCAGTTTCACATGTTGATCATTGTGGAAATCCCTTGGCCTGACTCTCATTTGATGCTCTACCCCAGCATAGATGGTCTCCTCCTTAGTCCAATAGGGCTTCCAGACATGTGACAGCCTCCTGGAAGTAGCCATCTCAATACTCTAATGGAAAATGTAGTATAAAGGGAAAAATGCACACTTAAGTCCCACTCAGTTTGCAGGCAACAATGATCTGATCTGTAAATGTATCAAATCAATATTTAAATATGGTGCTTATGTCATGTTATCAGAGGATTGGAAGATAGGCACGTGCTACAAGTGGTACCATGTATTGATACCTATTAGATACTTGGATGGAGCACCTTCCCATTATGCCAAGCTATTGGTTAATGTGCCATATTTGGAGAAGTTATGCAAACGTGCAAATTAGATTTCAAAACATGGAATTTTAATTAACCTCATTAATTATGTATGGCACAAATGGTACTTAAAGATGGATGCACATTAGGTGCTCTTACTTTCAGTGATACCTGTGTCATACATAGCTGATAAGATAAATTGCCACCTGCTAGCAGTTAATATTACTCATTCTCAAATGTACCTGCTTAGAGTTTCATTTGCCTTCATGAATACAGGTGTTGCCATCTGCATTAAGGGCATGCATTCATTTCCCATTTGCAATTGTATAAACAGATTTACATAACAATAGTGAACGGTACATAAAGACGGATTTATGGATTACCTGTATGTCTTGTGGGTAACTCCATACAGTCTGTGGTATACATACAGAAACCTACGGATTCTGACATTATCCATATGTACTATGTCCTTTTGCTGTTACAGATATTTCTTCATTGTTGGTTCTTAACACAAGTCTTATAACTACTGTCTCAATATGAAAAGGATCCATACTCTCTGTGGCCTGCTTATGGATACTAAGGTTTTCTGATGCTTTCTGTAAGTTGTTCAATTGATAATTTGTGTAGGATTTTAATGTAAAGTGTATGCAGACTTCTGTGGCATGATGCTGCTCTCCTTGGACTTCCATTCAACAGATATGTAGTGCTAGGGGCTCAAATCCCACAGGCAGCCTCTACAGATATCACAAGTTATGTTGATTTTACAGTTGTTATGTATGCAGCCATTGTTGCTACTTTTTAAATGTCACAGTGAGTGTTTCATAAACTTTTGCAATGCACAGGAATGCATACTGTTTATGGTGACATAAGCTGTCCACATAATAATCTGCATAACTGGGCCCCCACAGGAATATGATCATGTTCATATCACTGTCCTTCAGATGGCAAACAGACATAAGGACAACGATATCTCCCCACAAGAAAATGCCATCATACTAGATGCTCTGTAAAAACATGGACGAAAACTCCTTGGACATGCAGGGAATACAGTATGGAGGAATGAAGTATGAGCCGACATCACCAACATGATTAATGCAGATGAAGGTTACAATAGATCCTATGAGGTCTGTTGATGACACTGCTCTGAAATGCAACCAACAGATTACAACAGTATGAGAGATCAAGGGATGCCACCAGTGGTAGACTACCATTGGCCCCCTGAGATCACAATATTTCTTGCCTCCCTGCATATGGTGAGTGGGGGAGATGCATACCTGGGGGTGGGATAGAAGCAGGAGTTCCTTGCCGAACATGTATGTCTTACTTTGCATGACATGGGTGACTATAGAGTAAATTATCAAATATTGCTGTTGCATGAATATTCATGTATTATCATTTTTGACTTACAGCAGCAGATCTGAGCCATGCACACAGATCCAAATATGGTGATGATGATGAATGTAAGTGTAGTGACATGTATTCATACTACTGCAGTTCAGAACAGTGCAACCAACATATGTAATGCTGTCTGTATTAATATTCACAAGAACATCTACTTCTGGACAACACCATGGAATGGTAGGTGAGTGTCTACATACAGTGTTACCATGACCACTACCTGTTATTGCCTCACCCTCATGTCAAGGCATTGCTGTTTATGGTCATATTGATATTTCTCTAACATTGTACATTATAGATATGCCCAGTGGTGCCCAATATGTGTAGGTGCTAGTACGGACAGGCCAGGTATGTTACCACAATAGATTCATAGTTTCATCAATGTGCAGCAGACCTGTGATACTTGACATTAATGCCACTCTTTTTCTATAGATGAACATCTGACCAACAGGTGCAACATCCATCACATGAGTAACTGCACCCCCTGTTACTGTGTTGTATATGTTATTCTGTCAGTTTTCCAGTGCCTGCAGACATGACTGTGTTGTCTTTCTGTTTACTTTACCACTAGAGGATCCACACAGTGCAACACATAAACTGAGAACAGCACGAGTCTGTCAGTGGTATGGTAGTACCTATCCTTCATGCATGTCATTGCTGTTACTCCTGTTGTTGTCTTCCATTAATACTGTGTCTGTCTACCCATTCCTAGGACAGACTGCATCAACCTCATAAAGCGCATAATCAAGAGGCATGTCTAGGTCTATGTAAAACCTGCTGCATGTGTTAATGCTGTTTGAATGATTCATGCTGGTAATGATGTGATTAAAAATGCTGAAGTATTTTTCCTACAATAGTTGAAGTTCATCTCTCTTCTACTGCACCATCTTCCCCCGAGGACTTGTCAGCTGTGTGTGCGTGTGTTATGTTTGTATTCATCATATATGTCATGTATGTTAGCTATGTAACCTAATTGTCAACTCTGTTATGTAGATTCTATGAGCCATACACAGACAAGACAATATTATCTGTAGCACTGCAGTGAGATATATGTCAAAGTCAAACCAAGAGATTCATGAAGCTTGCACCAGGTGCAGGCATAACGTCAGCGATCTAACACCAAATATGGCCACCAAGCGATTCAGGTACAAGCTGTTTCCATGTGCACTACCTGGTATGCTATGCCCGGACAACTCCTGAGCCTTGTATGCTAATTACCCCATGTGCAGCAGTGTAGCATGCAAATGAAGGTATGTAGTGATTCAGAAAGTGGTGCAGGCGTAGTGTAAGCAAGCAGAAATGTAAACCGTAGAAAACAGTTTACATTTTTGCAAATATAAAATCGGAGCCATGACAGCCGACCAAACACAAGTATTATAATGCTAATATATGCCAGTGGCTAAATATATAGCCATTAGCATAAAAAAAGTACAAAATATAAAATTAACATTAAATATATATAGTCGCACTATCATGACGTGGAAGCGCAAGGCAGCGGTGTGCAAAGCGGATTGCAAGGAATATATAAAAATATAGAATAAAACTGCAATGAAACACATATCACGATTTCCCCATAAAAGTCAATGGCAGGCATGTTACACCATACTCACGGCGCAAGGGTTGCTAAGAGGCAGTGACAGTGTTATGTGCAGTAGCTAGGAATTAGTAGGCAATGCCATGCAAATGAGAGGAGTAATAGTGAATCGCAGATTTCCCGCTGGTGTAAGGATGCACAAAACAGTGTAGCATTATAACACCGAGGTGAGCCCTTGAGATAAAGATGACATCAAGAGAGGGGTGTGTCGCCATTGCTGTAAGCACATTGGAGCACTGCTAAAAAGGTCTGCCCCTAGCTAGGCAGCGCGCCATGATAGGGGTTTGTCAAATTGCTCATAGCTATGCTTAGCGGAGAGTACACAAGGTAACCGAATATGCACGTGAACGGAGATGAAAACGTGCGTAAACCTGGTAAATGGGTATGCGCGTCGTGCATTGCAGCTTAAACAGGAAGGATATAGGAAAGAAATAAGGAAATGCCGCAACAGTGAAATTGGAGTACAAATGACTAATTAACACCTAGGAGCCTAAAGTAGGCCATTGACAACAGCTAACAAGGCTGCAAGCAGCTACCTACAGAACAGGGAAGGGGCTGTACTGCAAAGAAAACAGCAAAGTGTCAAAGCAGAACAAAGGCGATATGCAGTATATCAGCTACATAGGTTCATAGGTTCATAAGTTCATAGGTTGGTACTAGGCTATCAGCCCTAGGGCCTATACAAGCCTAGCCATAACAATTCCCTGGCTATTTCTTCCCACATTATTTACTTTCCTGGACCCCTGTCTAGCAGGGCGACTGACGTGATCCCTGGGTTGAATTTCCTTTCTCCCATCCAATCGTCAAGGTTCCTCTTGAAGAGGTCCAAAGGGGTACTCTTCTTGACATGTATGGGTAATCTATTCCAGAGTCTGGGGAGTCTCTGGGTCAGGAACCTATCCCTCCAGCATGTTTTGTTTATTGTGATGACAAGGTTTAGATCCCTGGAGCGTGCAGCTCTGAGGGATTGGGATTTCTTTAAGTGTAGCATGTCCAACAGCTCTGGGTTTGACATGGCCTTGTATGTTAAGCAGAGATCGCCTCTGAGTAGACGATATGCGACAGAGTATAGCTGGAGTTTTTTAAGGCGGTCAGCGTAGGGCATCTGCTTTAGGCCTGTGATTCTTTTAGTGAGGTATTTCTGAGACCTTTCCAGTTGTTTGAGGCCTTTCCAGTTGCATGGCACAATTCACCAAGGAAAGTACAAAACAAGAAAGACGGCAGGTGGATGCATGCCTGATAATCGGAGGGGATCCAGGTCTAAAAGTGAATTAAAGGGCAAAAGAGTAATCAAGGCAGGCAAGTAGATCTCCACAGTAAAGGCACCACACTTGCAGTACTCATTGCAAAACCCATAATTAAGACACGCAGCAGCTGGAATAGTTCATACACACCCACTTACATCAGCAGCACCCATAGCACAATACTATAAAGTTTAAAAGCACCTCACACACATTTGTGTAATCCATACACTCTGCACCAGAGGTGTATACAGACGGGGAACTTTTATTATGTACATGTTAGGGGCTGCCATAGCTTTGATCCACCAGCATGTGCTGGAGACTGAAGGTGGTGTGGAGGATGATGCACACGACCACCGCAGGTACCAGAGGAGGAGGAGAGTGTTCAGACCCAGGCTGACCTACCAGGGGCTACATGATCTGGAAATAGTAGAGCATTACAGGGAGGACAGGGACACCCTACAGCAACTTGTAGAGCTGTGCCAGCCACACCTCACAGCCAGAACAAACAGACGGGAACCCATCCCAGTGGATACGAAGGTATGTGTAAGCCTGAAAATACTAACTACAGATACCTTTCAAAGACCAACTGGGGAAATCATGTGGATCTCACAGGCATCAGCATCCAGGGTACTACACCAGTTCCTGGATGCCATGTTACCACATGCCAATGAGTACATATACTTCCCCTGAATGCAGGAGGAGTTGGCCAGCAATATGCGTCTCTTACACCATGCGGCAGAATACCCGGAGGTACTGGGTGCAATAGACTGCACATACATACACATCAAGTCACCACCCGGTGAGCAGGGAAGGTGCTACATAAACCACAAGGGATACCCCTCCATCAACTGCCAGGTCATGTGCAATTCCCAGGGCATTATCATGGATGTGTGTGCTGGCAACCCTGGAAGCTATCACGACTTCCACATCTGGCATGCTTCACAGCTGTATTGGTTATTTGCCTGGGGGACATCCCAAGTGGCCACCTGGTGGGGGATGCTGGCTATGCACTGGAAACTTGGATGATGACTCCCATCAGAAACACACACACCCATGCAGGAACACCATAGTGAGGCACACGTACAAATCAGAATCATCATAGAGTGCGTGTTTGGGATGCTGAAATCATGGTTCCGTTGCTAGGACATATCTGGTGGAGCCTTGCAGTACTCTCCAGGCATGTGTGCCCACATCTTCATAGTGTGTGCCATGCTACACAATATGGTCCTGCGGAAACAGCTGCAGCAGGGACAGAATAGTGAAGGCCCTCACAGCCCACCACCAATGCCAAGGGCCCCACAGGCACAGAGGTACTCAAACCACAAACACCCTGAGCCAGCCCCAGTAGGCAGACAGAGGCATGCCCAGTATGCCCATGCCTTGGCAAAGAGGGAATGTATAGAGCATACACTGACAGTGTAGGCACCTGGGGACTGACACGCTTCTCCAGCTGCTCACACAGTAAAAATGGATGGCACACACACAAGACTACCTGTAAATTGTCATGTATAGGCAGTCTACTGTGTGCATCCAACATAGGCAGCCCTCAACTATTGCACACACAACAGCCTGTGGCACAAGGTAAGTCAACATCTGAACAGTAAACTAAGCTAACAGCATATGCAGATACTGTATGTATAGATTCATAGGTAGATACATGGCCAACTGCCAGAGGCCATTCATAAAGCCAGCCAAAATGTGTCAGCGTTTTCCACCCCATTGAGTCATTAACCATACCTCTGTGGGGCAGAGCCAATGGCGGGATCCCTGGGGTGCATCTACTGTTCCCCATCCACCCTTCAAGGTTTCTCTTGCAGAGTGTTAGTGAGGGGCTCTGTAAAATGTAGATAGGGATGTTGTTCCAAAGTATGGGGAGTGTCTGTGACAGGAAGCTGTCCCTCCAGCATCTTCTGGTTATTGTTCTGGCAAGGTCAGATCACTACAGTGTGTGGCACACTGTGACATGGATTCCCATAGGTGGAGCATATCCATTACACCAGAGTTTGACATGGCTGTGTTGGTCAGTGGAGATCATCTCTGGGTAAACAAGATGCCACTGAGTAAAGCAGGAGTGTATCCAGTCTGGCTGCATAGGCCATATGTTGGAGGCCAGTATTCCCCTTGGTGAGGTACATTCATGGACCCCCCCCCCCAGCTGTTGGACGTGTCCTCTGAGGTACATCCCACATGGGTTATTATACCCTATGATGTGACTAATGAATGATGAGTAAAGGGGCACTATAACCCCAGTATGTCTAGATAGGAATCCTATAGTAGTCAGATGGCCTACATAGAAGAATGTCCTAACTACTGTAGAGATATGATTGTCACAGGGGAGATCACTATCTACCTTAGTCCCCAGATACCCCATTACCTCATCTGTATTAAAGTGGCTGCCTCTCATATGTTAATATGTGGGTGCCAATTCCACAATGGAATGACCATGCAGTTAGTGGCACTTGGCTGGAGGCCATGTCAGTGGCACCCTGTGATGTTCTCTGTGAGGCCCCCTGAGGGATGTCCGTGTCAGCTGGACTGTCACTCATGGCTTCCAGTTTGCAGTCATTGCCAAACATGTTCTGCTGTAGTCCACCTGTGTTTGCCTGTACATCTGAGACGTATATGCCAAACAGTAGGGCTCCCAAGACTGAGTCCTGTGGGACACCAGTAGTGACTGTTCAAAAGTTGGACTTGGAGACTGCTAGTCGTACCATATGGGTTATGTGTGTAAACCTGTTGGCAACCCAACCTGTGATGTATGGGTGGATGTACAGGATGGTGTGTTTATCAATAATACCTGAGTGGGTCATGGTGTCAAAAGCCTTGGTGAGGTCCAGGTAGTATGTGTGAACCACCTCCCCTGTCATCTAACATCTTGGTGACTGTATGTAAGATGTAAAACAGGTTCAGTAGGTATGAACTGCAGTCAACCAAACTGACCTGGGTTGGGTCACGTGTCTGAGGGTTACCAATGTCATTGTTAATGAGTGCCATGAGGATGCAAATCATACCATTGCAGACCAGGTTATTCAGGCTTATGGGGTGGTAATTACCATGGTCAGTTGTCATTTCCCTGTGATGGAGTGGAATAACGATTGCTACGCGCCATTGTATGGGCATGTAGCCTGTAGAGAGGCTGAGGTAGGAATGCATAAGATGGGGGGCAGGTTGTCATGTACAGTTTGCAAGATGCAGTCTGGGTCAACATCTGCCTCCATTGATGCTGTGTTCTAATGTTAGAGAGGGCCATTTCCACCTGTGTGTCTCTGATGGTTGGGATACTGTACCTTACGGGTAGTGCTGTGGGCTCTTTAGGGGGTGAAGTATGCACTACATGTATCTGCAAGGATGTTGGCGATATCAGTAAGGTCAGCATATGTTGCGCTATATTTCACTGGCACAGTGCAAATCTGTGTGTCGCCACATAGATCTTTGACATAGCCAAAGAAGGCTTTGTGGTTATCTTTCAAATCCTTGCTTATTCACCTGCTGATGTTAGCCTTGGATTATGTCATGAGAGACCTACGTATCATACTAATATTGGTCACAGATGTCAGCCTTCATGGGATTTGCAGTGTGTCTGGAACACTATCTTACATCTGTAGTATAGCCTGTTTATTGCAGAGGTCCACCAGACCCGTGTCCTTGTCTAGGAGGAGTGAGTCTTGGTTTACCAGTGATGGCACGATCCATACATCCATGTAGGTGCTTATAGACTGCATTTATAAATCTGTCTGTATCTGGAGCAGTGTTTTCCTTTAGCATGGGGGCTGTGAAATCCCCCCACCCCTGTCACTAGTAGTGTAAATTTAGCTGTAGGAAAGGTATACACTGTGGTATCCATGGGTGGGGGAGATGCTAGGGTGTGGAAACAATGAATAGTTCATGGTCATATCTAACCAGTGGCCGGTAAACCTCCACTGTGGTGCACCTGTTGCCCATGTTGGTGATGACCACATCTAGTAGCTTCCACCCCACGTTAGGGAGGTTACCACCTGATACAGGGCATATGAGGTGATACATTCCAGGAAACGCTGGTCCCAGAATTGAGTACCGGAGTACGTGTCTCAGTTAATGGAATGGTAGTTGACATAGACCAATGTCAGGGTGTGTGTTAGGACTGTCGTGTTCTCCACTGTCTCCAGGTAGGTTGAGTGGAGGTCCTGGGTCATGGAGGGTGATCCATAACAGGCCACATTCAACATTGCTGTTGTGGCTGATGTTAGCTGCACATGGATGATCACAGAGGTATCATGCTGCCCCACTAACCTGGAGGTTTAGGTATCCCTGATGAATATGGATACAGCCCCTCCATGTCTGTCAGTCCATGTTCTGTGGCTGAAATGTGTGGTATGGGTTGTAGTCTGGTAGTTTAGGAGCCATAAGACAGATTGCAGTTAATGCACAGATGTTGATGTTGTCCATCCTGAGGAGTGCTGTGAGTGCATGCATGTTGTGATCTCAACCACTGTTGTTGAGAAGCATAAACCACATTGAATATGCTATTGTGCTGTTTATGGAGCTGGTATTCACCTTCGGGACTCTCCTAAATAAGGCACCATGGGGGAGCCAATAGCCTTGGCCAGTATTCCAAAGTGTAAGGCAGACACATAGGCTGGTATGGTATTATTGCATGCATGTTCCCCATCTGTGCTTGATTGTCATCTCCCCTGTAGGTATCCTAGTGGTAAGCAACAGAAAGTCTTAACCTTATACAAGTCTTCTAGCTTCCAAGATAGGCATTTGGAGGGACTGAGTATCAGTGTTCTGTATGTTCGTGCTGTACTCAACTGTTTCCTGACTACATGGCAAGTTCACACTGTATATTGTGATCTGAAGGTCTGTTTATTCGCATATTATGGCTGTGATGGCCTGCACATTAGTGGTGCACAGATAGCCTACTATCTATCTGTCCAAGGGCAATTAGAAGCATAGAAACAGTGTGGTGGCCTTCCCCCCA
>NC_056751.1:683255019-683314984 GCF_019279795.1 Protopterus annectens | reverse complement strand
GACCAGTAGAAACCAACGGAGTAGTTTTACTAACTCTCGACAACTGAAAATGTGATCCTGGATGTACCAAAATCACTACTATTATTATCTAGAGCATTTCAAGTGGAACCAAAAGAAAAGACAGACAGATATTTCTGTTTTTACCCTTTCGACTGACAACAAATCCATGAAAGGGTTCCGTGAAAAACACATACGGAAAGCAATCTGGATAACTACAGCAGGAGATCTCCACTCATATCCAAGGGCGAAAAGGAAGTGCAGCAGTGAACCAAAAGAAGCTGCAAACAAAATGCCACTCTAGGATACAAAACGAGAAGCCACTAATAAAACAAGGTACATTAACTAACACAAAATATTTTTTCAAAATGAACAGTCTTCGACAATACTAAAGCAAGTGGGTTTGAAATTTATTCCTCATAAGTGGGACAATGTGGTAAGGGCTATTATAGACTTAAAACTTTTTGCTAGAAGTTTGATGTTAAAACTAATTTTTAAGTAAATTCAGTTGAAGTAACTGGTGTTTGTAAAAAGCTTCCAGTCTTATTTATAAATTCCCCAGCTATCCCCAGTTATTCTAGCATTTTCAAATATTGTTGAACTTGAATTAAGATCTTTGTTTTATAAACGTGATATAATTCGGAAAAAGGAATTATAGGCTTCCTTTAAAGAATATCAGGCCCTTAAATATCTAAAGAAAGAGAAGGATATAATTATAAAACAAGCAGACAAGGGTGGGGCAGTAGTCTTAATGGACAGAACTCCCATTATACAGAATAAGTTCTCTGCTTTTTTGGTTCTGATACTTGCACCTTTAAAAAGGTATACATTTCTTGATGTGCAAAATTGCATTAACACAAGTGAATAGTGGCTATCTATGATATGCAGTTAAATAATAATGACATCTCAATTGATATATTTAATTATTTTTCCACTCCATGCCCTAAGATTCTCTTGCAAATATACATGGCCCAAAAAAGGATACACAAGTCTTTGAAGAATCCCACCCCTGAGACCTCCCATAGTCTCGCGGTAAAGGTTGGATAACTGAAACTATATATCTAAATATTTACAGACTGTATTATCTGAATTATTACCTAAGTGTGGAAGCATAAAGTAAAAGATAAGCAGCTCATATATTTTATTGGAGAAAGTTTTCTTAAATTATGGTATACAACTGTGTCCTCTATGACTCATATTTTTGTAACTTTTAGATATAGGAATCTTTATTTTCTTACGGGTTATTCTTATTGACTATGTGGAATAGAGGCAATCAGAAGGCTATTACTATCCAATACTAATCTAAACAATCTGTGAGATGTGGAAAAATATATGTTCTCTTCAATTTTCACTTAGTATTAACTAATAATAGTATTCACCATTTTTTGATGGTACCCCATATAAACAATTAACAGGAGTAGCTTTCATGGGCACTTCTTGTTGTAAACACTTTGTAATTTAGTACTTTTTCATTGGGAAAAGGAATATATTTTAAGTAATAAGCATGCTATGAATGTACATGTGAAAAGTTATGCTAGATTTGTAGATGATTGTTTCTTTATATGGGATGGTACGATGGATGACCTTCACTTGTTTATAACATATATATGTACAACAATAATAAATACAAGTTGGGGTCTGATTTTTTTAAATTTAAAGTGTGTTCTTCATCAGATGAGATTATATTTTTGGATGTAAAAATATATAAAAAGAATGATACAATACAAACTATGGTACATAAAAAAGATGTGCACACAATAAGATACTTGGATAGTACTAGTATGCACACCCCACATGTATTTAAAAGTATAATGAAGTCACAATTTATCAGAGTAAGTAGATTGACAACGGAGGAACAGCTGTATTTGAATGAGGTAGCAGTAATGAAAGCAGAATTTTTGAGAAGTGGATATTCTGAAAATATCATAGATAAGAATATTAAAATGATAACAGAGGGTAGGAATACTGACTATAAACCTATATTTGTAGATGAGAAGGTGGATGTTAGCTGTAGTTTATCCACACCTATTAAAAAGAAACAGAGTGTGTTAAGGTATATAACTACATACTCAGGTTACTCTAACCAAATAGGTAGTATAATACAGAAAAACTGGCCAATTTTAATGGCTATGCCAGAATTAAGTGCTATAGTAGGATCTAAACCTAGCTTTGCATACAGGAATAATCAGTCCCTAAAATATATGCTATGTTACAAGGATTTTGACACAAAACAAAACGCCATACATAGTAAGATAGGGACTTATAAATGTCATAACTGTACTTGTTGTGCTGATATCCTGGAAGCAGATAGTATGTTTAAACATCCCATATCACACAAGAAATTTTACTTTTATCTTAATGCTAACTGTAACACTACGAAACTAATTTATCTTGCTACCTGTATGCAATGTCAAGCATTTTATGTAGGGAAGACTATACGTAGGCTTAAAGATCGTATAATTGAGCATAGATCTGAGATAAATAGACGAATACAAACAAATGTTTTATATAAGCATGTACAAGAGTTTAATACACATACTTTTAGATTTAGATGTATAGATGTAATTCAAGTGGGTGTGAGGGGGGGTGATGTAAATAACCTCTTAGAATTGAGAGAACTAGAATGGATAATAAGACTACAGGCTGACATTTCACCTGGATTAAATAACACCATTAGTATAAAACCTGTATTAGTTAAGCGACAGATGAGTAATTTATAATATTTAATCTAATCAGAAATAATTTAAAAAAAATTTTTTATACATACACATATATATATATATATATATATATATATATATATATATATATATATATATATATATATTTCAAAGAGAAATTTAAGTATTTCCCTTTTAATGTTTCTTTTAATTTATTGGCTGGTTTGATCATGTGCTTTTAATTGTTCCTCTATTTAAATGGTGTAAAATGCATAATGTATTATGCTGATGAAGGGTTGAGAGCCCGAAAGCTTCATTAAAGTTTTGTGTTTCTGTGACCACTGTTATTTTGTGAGATTCTGTCCTATCTACGTGTTCAGCTTGACTATCCTTTATTGCACAACTGTTGACCATCTGCATTGTCGACCAAAACTGGTTGATAATACAGAGGTTGATATTAGCTATGATAAATCAATCTAATTTAAACCACACACACAGTCTCTTATGCACCGTTCACTCTACTGTTTATCAAGCACACATGCACAGTCTCATGCATTCACACACACACACACATACATTTTGCTTTCGTGCAAACACCGTTCATTCTCTCATGCACCGTTCACTCTCCCTCATACACACAAGCACAGTCTCTTCTGCATTCAGACACGCACATTCTGGTTTCATGCACGCACTGTTCACTCTACTGTTTATCAAACACACATGCACAGTCTCTTATGCATTTACACACACAAACACACACACACACATACATTTTGCTTTCGTGCAAACACCGTTCATTCTCTCATGCACCGTTCACTCTCCCTCATACACACAAGCACAGTCTCTTCTGCATTCAGACACACACATTCTGGTTTCATGCACGCACTGTTCACTCTACTGTTTATCAAACACACATGCACAGTCTCTTATGCATTTATACACACAAACATACACACACACACACACACACATACATTTTGCTTTTGTGCAAACACCGTTCATTCTCTCATGCACCGTTCACTATCCCTCATACACACAAGCACAGTCTCTTCTGCATTCAGACACACACATTCTGGTTTCATGCATGCACTGTTCACTCTACTGTTTATCAAACACACATGCACAGTCTCTTATGCATTCACACACAAACACACACACACACACATACATTTTGCTTTCGTGCAAACACCGTTCATTCTCTCATGCACCGTTCACTCTCCCTCATACACACAAGCACAGTCTCTTCTGCATTCAGACACAAACATTCTGGTTTCATGCACGCACTGTTCACTCTACTGTTTATCAAACACACATGCACAGTCTCTTATGCATTCACACACAAACACACACACACACACACATACATTTTGCTTTCGTGCAAACACCGTTCATTCTCTCATGCACCGTTCACTCTCCCTCATACACACAAGCACAGTCTCTTCTGCATTCAGACACAAACATTCTGGTTTCATGCACGCACTGTTCATTCTCTCATGCACCATTCACTCTACCTCATACACACATGCACAGTCTCTTCTGCATTCAGACACACACATACGTTCTGCTTTCATGCACGCACCGTTCATTCTTTCATGCACCGTTCACTATACCTCATACACACACGCACAGTCTCTTCTGCATTCTCACACATACATTCTGCTTTCGTGCACGCACCGTTCATTCTTTCATGCACCGTTCACGCTACCTCATACACACACGCACAGTCTCTTCTGCATACACACACACATTCTGCTTTCATGCTCGCATTCACACACACAAACACACACACACATTCTGCTTTCATGTACGCATTCACACACACACACACACACACACACACACACACACACACACACACACACACACACACACACACACACACACAGAAAAATAAACACACTCACGCAAACACTTTTCTGAACAGGTCCGAGGCCCACTGGTTTGGAATTGCTGGCGTACCACAAATCTCTCAGCTGTCCTGATTTTGGTATAATGTGCAGATTTTCGCTTCATAATTTGGTCTGTTTCACATAAAATGGGTGCCATTCATATAACTAGTGCACTACCCAGCGTACGTTACTCAAAGTATTTGAAGTCTGAAATGTGTGTCATTATGTAATGCCCTCAGTACTTGAATCATCCCAGTAATTTGTCAGAAAAATAAATGTTAGGAGGAACGCAAAAATAATATGGTCCAAAACATCAGAACATTCTGCGGAAATGTGGACCGTTGAGAAACATGATGTGTGCAGGCAGTTAGGGATTGAGTGCAATTGTGTTGCATCAAAAACACATCCAAAATATAGAATTTACTAGCAAATTATATGTTTTAGAAAATCATTTGAAGATATTGCTTAAAGCAGAAAAAGGAAAAAATATGGAACACCACGTGAAGCAGGGAACCCAAGCACCGATTATCTTATTCCACGGGGAAGTAAAACAGGGCTGGAATACAGGTCTGTAAGCAATTTTACAGAAACTCAATGTCGGGGGTGGGATTGTTAGAATGTCATGAGTGATGTCATAAAAAAGGAGGTGATTACTTAAGTGAATGACAGGATCTCGGCTTCGGTCCGAGGCAGACATGCTGATTTAGAAATGAGCTAGTGCCCCTTTAATATAATATCCTGGCAGGGGTAACTAGATACTAAGGAGGCAGTGTGTTTGTTTTGGGGGCTGTTGATGTATTTATTTAATATAATATCCTGGCAGGGGTAACCAGATACTAAAGAGGCAGTGTGTTTGTTTGGGGGGCTGTTGATGGATTTATTTAATATAATATCCTGGCAGGGGTAACTAGATACTAAGGAGGCAGTGTGTTTGTTTTAGGGGCTGTTGACAGATTTATTTAATATAATATCCTGGCAGGGGTAACCAGATACTAAAGAGGCAGTGTGTTTGTTTGGGGGGCTGTTGATGGATTTATTTAATATAATATCCTGGCAGGGGTAACCAGATACTAAGGAGGCAGTGTGCTTGTTTTGGGGGCTGTTGATGTATTTATTTAATATAATATCTGGCAGGGGTAACCAGATACTAAAGAGGCAGTGTGTTTGTTTTGGGGGCTGTTGATGTATTTATTTAATATAATATCCTGGCAGGGGTAACTAGATACTAAGGAGGCAGTGTGCTTGTTTTGGGGGCTGTTGATGTATTTATTTAATATAATATCCTGGCAGGGGTAACTAGATACTAAGGAGGCAGTGTGTTTGTTTTGGGGGCTGTTGATGTATTTATTTAATATAATATCCTGGCAGGTTAACTAGATACTAAGGAGGCAGTGTGTTTGTTTTGGGGGCTGTTGATGTATTTATTTAATATAATATCCTGGCAGGGGTAACTAGATACTAAGGAGGCAGTGTGCTTGTTTTGGGGGCTGTTGATGTATTTATTTAATATAATATCCTGGCAGGGGTAACCAGATACTAAAGAGGCAGTGTGTTTGTTTTGGGGGCTGTTGATGTATTTATTTAATATAATATCCTGGCAGGGGTAACCAGATACTAAAGAGGCAGTGTGTTTGTTTTGGGGGCTGTTGATGTATTTATTTAATATAATATCCTGGCAGGGGTAACCAGATACTAAGGAGGCAGTGTGCTTGTTTTGGGGGCTGTTGATGTATTTATTTAATATAATATCCTGGCAGGGGTAACCAGATACTAAAGAGGCAGTGTGCTTGTTTTGGGGGCTGTTGATGGATTTATTTAATATAATATCCTGGCAGGGGTAACTAGATACTAAGGAGGCAGTGTGCTTGTTTTGGGGGCTGTTGATGGATTTATTTAATATAATATCCTGGCAGGGCTAACTAAGGAGCAGTGACGGCAGTGCTTGTTTTGGGGCTGTTGATGGATTTATTTAATATAATATCCTGGCAGGCTAACTAGACTACCAAGGAGTGTGTGTGCTTGTTTGGGGCTGTTGATGTATTTATTTAATATAATATCCTGGCAGGGGTAACTAGATACTAAGGAGGCAGTGTGCTTGTTTTGGGGGCTGTTGATGGATTTATTTAATATAATATCCTGGCAGGGCTAACTAGATGGTAAGGAGACAGTGTGTTTGTTTTAGGGGCTGTTGACAGATTTATTTAATATAATATCCTGGCAGGGTTAACTACATACTAAGGAGGCGGTGTGCTTTGGAAGCTGCTTGACTGTGGATATATTTGTTCTAGTAAATATATTGTAGGCATGGGGTCAAACAGATACTAGGTACGCACTACATTTTGGGGATTACTTGTGGATGAAATGTGTTTTTTTTAACCTAATCTTTTTGTAGGGTCAGTCAAGAAAGATTGGGATGGTGTGTGAATGTTTTGTTGTTGAAACTCTAGCCTTGCATGACTAAAGTGCATGAGTGAACTGAAGTAAGATTACTTGCAAGCTCTTGACTGTATGTGAAAGAAATACAGTAATGTAATCATTGTCTTCTTTTCATTATTTTAGATGTTGTAGGCTCAAAGCAGATATTGTGGGTAGGCAATCAGGCTGGGCGGCTATGCCTAGTATGTGTGAATGAAATGACTGGCCTTACTGTTGTACTTCTGACTTGCTTTGCAAGAGTGATATGCATTTGAGTGAAGTAAGATTGACCACAAGCTCTGAACTCTGGTTACTGTTCATGTGAAAAAATACATATATTAATAACAGTGCTGTCTTTTAGCCTTTTTTTGTAATTTAACCTCGCAAGATCAACTCAGATACTATATGTGGAGTGGGCAATAGCGTGTGGGGCTATGTGTGAATAAAGCAACTGGCCCTGGTGTTTACTGTTACAATTTTTGCTTTGCAAGATTGGTTGCCTGCACTTTCAGATGAATGTAATCTAATTATCAAATGTATGTCATTCTAACTGTATGTTATTTCATATCTGTTCATGTATATACTGAATGCCTGTTTAAAAATGTTTGTAATATGTTAAGAGCTTTTATCCTCAGACATATGCTGAAAAGGTGTATTTTGACTAAAGACAGTTGTACTAAGCTGGGTAAACAAAAGTAAAATAAATAATAATATAATATGCATTTGTGTAAGGTGAGCTGACACATAAGTTGTGACTAATGTTTCTGTCAGCTAAGTGAAATTAATGTAAGTATGTTAATTTAATCCTGGCAGGGTCAAAGCAGATACTTTGGTAATAGGGATGGGGGGGGGGGGCTGTTTGTGAATGAATTGAGTTGACTGGCCCTGCTTTTTACTGTTGTAATTCTGGCTTTGCAAGATTAATGTGTTTTGGTAAGGTCAACAGTTATACAAGCTTGTGTCAATGTATCTCAGAACCACTGGCACATTAGGCATTGGAGTGACGTGGAACTGTGAATAATAAATTAAGATAGTACAGTGGGACTTCTGATGAATCTTACTTTTCACTTGCATTTGTACAAAATGCAGACTGATACAGTGCAATGTGTGTTTACATCATATGTGCTCATGATAGTTTCATACAGTCAAGACCAACTACTATTTTGCTGTTTAGAAATGTTTTGGTTTTTGTGCTGATGTATAAACTAAACACCTCATTAGCTCTGAAATGTGATTGATTTAATCTAGTATTTGGTAGACTATTTAGCATTGGTAGACTATTTAGCATATGCAATAGTGATTGAGCAGTTATTTTATGTAAAATGGTAAGCACAATCAATGTTGATCCAACTGTAACATAGCTCCACCCTGTGATGTTAACCCCACCCCTTTCTACTTGGCCCCACCCCATGCAAGTGTCTCCTGCAGCCCCCCTTTGATTTGAAGTCACCAGCCGCCACTGATCATTGATCTCTTTCAGTATAAAGAATGAAAGAATTATCCTCGGGGACATGAATATTGATTGGTCCTCAATCTCCTCCAGTCAGCCCTTCACTAGTATAAACCTATTCCATTTTACCCAACTCATTAATAGTCCTACTAGGTACAACACTAAAACTAATGTTGGATCTATCCTAGACTGGATTTTCGTTTCTAATCCTTCTAAATTTTTAACATCTGGAACAATGCCCAACTCAGTTAGTGACCATCTCCCCACATATGCTATCTGAGCATGCTCAACTATCCCTAAAATGCACAGTATCAAATTAGTGCAATATCTTTCCAAATTTGACCCCAAATCCTTCAACAGTATTCTGAATAGCATTGACTGGAATATCCTTAAGACCCTCCTTGGATGATGCTCTGCTGTACTTCAATAATTCCTTTCAAAATATTTTGGCTAGTCTAGCCCCTTCAAGAACTAGAAGAACTAAAACTAATAATGCCCCCTGGCTAACAAAAGCTACAAAACAAATCATGACTGACAGGGACAAAACATGGAAAGCTTTGCATAAATCTAAAATATATATCTGACCTTAGTCAGTATAGACAGCTCCACAACCTAGCAAAGAAACTAATTTCTAAAGACAAGCAGCATTATTTCTGGAACCAACAAAGCACCAGAAAAAGTAATCCAAAAGCTTTCTGGTCTTCTATCAATAACCTTCTAAACCCCAGCACTAAACCCTTTACTGACAATATCACAAATATCACCTCTACCTTCTCCCATCCTCTCCCCAACACCAACACTACCTCTTCACCATTATCCTCTCACCACCACTCTCCGTCTAGTGACACTCGCTCTCCAAATGGCATGCATCTGTCTCCTCCACCACTTGTTTCACTCTCTCCTATCCCTACCTACTAGATCAAAAAAAGGCTTCTAAAACAAAAGTCATGCTCTAATGCTGTTGACAATATCCCTGCCAAATGTCTTAAAAATAGCAGCAGACTCAGCGGCCTACCGCATCAACATCTTGATTAATAGCTCTAGTCAGGAATCCTATGTCCCTGGTATCTGGAAAAAAGCTATTATACTACCTCTTCATAAAGGCAGTCCTTCAGATGACATCTCCAGCTTCCGACTCATAGCTTTTCTCTCCCTTATCTCACAAATTCTGGAAAAGTGTGCTCAAAAGCAACTTCTAGACTGCCTTCTAACATATAATCTTCTCTCTCCTACTCAGCACGGTTTCTGCTCAGGACATAGTGCATCCACTGCATTAATCTCATTCTTAGACACTGTCAACAAAGCTCGTGACTCAGGTAAAATTGTCTCAGCCCTATTCCTGGACTTATCTAAAGCTTTTGTTACTTTCACTCTGTCCTTGTCTCTCAACACTCTAGTATTGGCGTATCCCCTCAGTCTCTCAACTGGTTCCAAAGCTATCTCTCACACAGGGAGCATGTTGTCAAATGGCAACACTCCATTTCCCCTTACATCCATAACCCCACAGGTGTTCCCGAAGGTTCAATTTTAGGCCCACTTCTGTTTAACATTTTCATTAATAATCTCCTCCAGGCTATTCAGCAAGCCCCTCTAGTCCAGTATGCTGACAATTCCACAACAGTCTGCTCTTCCAGAACTCAAACACCCTAAAGCAAATAACTCAAACTACTTTTTCCACAGTTGAAACCTGACTTCATAATAATCACCTCTCTCTTAATCCCAAGAAAATGAAACTTATGATCTTCACCCCCAAAAGAAATTAAATCATTAACTTAGCTGACCTTCAAATTCTCTCACTTAACTCTACTAAAATTGAGTTAGTTACCCACATTAAACCTTTAGGGGTAATCATACATGAAAATCTCAAATTCGATCATCACATTCAAAATAACATAAGCAAAACCCATAAGACACTGGAGTTACTATATAGATACAGCAAATTCCACTCCCTCCCTTCTAAACAAGTTTTAGCGCTTTCATACCTTCTCCCCTCACTTACTTATGGAGCTCCCTTATTAACTAATCTGCAGTCCTCTTTAATAACAAAATTAGAATCATGCTATAAAAAGATTGTTAAATTTGCTACTAATAGTCATCATTAAACTCACCATTGCCTTTCTCTCAAGCAACTACAATGGCTAGAACTCCCTCACTACTATCTCCTCCTCCAGCTCTCAGTCTATCATAAACTAATATATAAACCTCAGGCCTGTCCAGCACTCAGATCCTTGTTTACCCTGTATACCCCATCTCATTCCCTACACTCTGAAAACCAATACCTTCTCCAAGTACAGAAGCCCAAACTACCTGCAGGTCAATTCTTGTACTCCTGGACAATCTCCAAAATTTGGAATAACCTTATGTCTTCAACCAAGACTTTCTAGTTTCAAACGTGCACTGCATAGTCACTTCTTTTCCATCTGGATCTGCAACTGCTCAGTTCCCTTCTAAGCCATTATCCTAAACTCAGTCCAATAGTTTTTCTATGTAGACTTATTAGATTTCTTTATTTAACCTTAATACATACTATGAAAGTCATTTTGGTTTTCAAGTAACTTTTTTGTTTCTTCTGTAATTTTAATCTCTGTATCCTATAATACATATTTGTAAAAAATGTTTTATCTTTTGCTCAAAGTTGCTTAGTTTGCTAATTTGCTAGTTTTGCTCTTTTTGTATTTTATATAAATTCTCTGGAGCTTTTCTCCCCGGCCCTCCACTGAAAATGGGCTAACCTGGCCCAGTGGACTTTCTCGGTTAACAAATGCCAATGTTGTTCCACTCACCAGGCTAAATAAGGAGAAAGTTACTGTCAGCTGCCTGTCGGGTGCCAGGATCCGCCACATAATGCATGCACTCAGGTCACTCCACAACAAGTACAAATATGACTTTGTCATTGTCCATGTTGGTGTGAATGACCTGAGATGTACCTCCTTGGACAACATGAAAAGGGACATGGAAGAGCTGTCCGATCTTGTAGCCCAGGCAGGTATGACCCTAGCCCTGAGTAGCATCCTGCCATCACCCAGAATGATACCACAGTACAAGCACAAAATGATTGACTTCAACAATTAGCTAAGCTTCTGGTGTCATTCTAAGGGGATCCAGTATCTGTCTGCCTGGGATGACATGACAAACCACAATGCTTTGCCAGAGATAGCCTGCACCTGTCGCCCCTGGGAATCCGGATACTGGCTAAAGCTCTAGCCACCCCTAAAGTGCCTTTTTAGGCAATGTTCAAATGACAAATTCACCACCCTAACAGGTACAGGCAAGAAGAATCTGAGGGTATTGCTAATCAATGCTAAAAGTCTAAACCTCAAAATGCACTCACTCGAGGCACTCCTTAAAATGGAGAACATCGACATCTGTGCAGTGACAGAGACCTGGTTCAAGGCTCTAAAGAGTACCGCTGCATTACCCGGCTATAATTCATATCACACCTTTTGGCCACCTAACCTGGACCAAAACACTAAAGGCAGAGGTGTTTCCATATTCATTAAGGACATCCACACCTCCAGGCTAGTTGCTCAGCATAATGCATCTGAGATTATTATCCAAGTGCAACTAACTCTGGGCAAGACCGCCATCCAAATTGTAGCTTGCTGCAGATCCCCCACCGTGCCCTAGGATTCCCACTCCTCATTTCTTAATGCACTGGAAAATATTAGGGTACAACCTAACACCCTAATAATGGGTGATTTCAACTGCCCTACCATTAACTGGGAAAACTACTCATGTACCAAGTCTTGTGCTCAACGTTTTCTGGAATTCATAAATTCCAATGCCATGGATCAACTTATCCACACCCCACCAGGGCAGCAATATCCTAGACCTAGTTATTACCAACATGGGCAACTGGTGCTCCACACCAGAGGTCAATTCCTCATTGGTCAGATCCAACCACAAGCTAATCACCCTAGACATCCACATCCCTCCCCTACCCCCATTAGGGAAACCACAGTAAAAAATTTCTAAAAGCCAACTTCACGCTTCTTAAGACAGAAGTGGCAAACTTCATGACACCCATGCTGATGGACAATAGAGGTATGACTGCTGAATCCTACACAAATGCACTTTATAAGCACTTACAAGTGCTTGATCGTGCAATCCTAACAGAACCAAGATGCTATCCTCCAAAAAGGAAGCCAATCTGGTGGTCCCCTGACATAAACAAACTCTACAACAGAAGAAAGAAACTGTTGCAAAAGAGTAAAATCCCATGATTGGAGAACCTCCTAGTCAGCCTCAGTAAGAAGCTGAGATCCCTATAAAATCCTCCAAAGCTAGTTATGAAAACAAAATTGCCACTGACTCTAAAGACAACCACAAATCATTCTATAGCTATGTCAAGAATTTCAATGGCAACACTCAGATCTGAGTTGCACTAAATATACAGAACCAACTGATATTGCCAACATCCTGGCAGATAGGTTCAGTGCTAACTTTACCCCCTGTCATCCCCTAAAGGGCCCATCTCTATACCAGAAGAATGCAAAGTTCCTGTAATCATGGCTGCACAGGTAAAAAACACACTATCCAAAGCCAAGAACACAGCATCCATGGGACCTGACCACATCCCAGGCTGTGTTCTACATGAACTACAGAATGAACTGGCACCCCACCTAAGTACCATGTTCAATCATAGCCTCACCACAGGCTATGTGCCCTGAATGGCGCACAGCAACAGTTATCCCACTCCCACAAGGGAGCCACCACAGACCCCAGAAACTACCACACCCCATTAGCTAATGAGCCTGGTCTGCAGGCTATGGAACGTATCATCATGGAACTTATAAACAATGACATTGGTAATCTCCAAACTCAGGACCCCACCCAGTTCCTGTGGGGTTTGTAAAGGCAGAGCATGTCTCCTAAACCTATAAATCCACAAAGCGAGGTCCTTGTCAGCAGAAAACCAGACACAACTTGAAGTCCTTAACGCGTTTTATTATGATACCAAAGCGTTTTACACTGCAACTCCGTGGTTTCTTCAGAGGAAAATAAACAATTAAAACAACACACTCCATTAATATCAGGGAAAATAGGAAGTGACATCTTCCAATTTCCTCAAAGCAGCAATCACCTTTTAAAAGAACATTTATCACATAAAGTATAAAACTACAACTCACCATGTTAATTAATACAACAACTTATGTATAAACTTTATGTAAAAACATGTCTAAAATAAGCATTATAAAATACAAATACATGTAAATAAAAATGAAAATAAAAAATAAAAAATAAAAAATGTAATTAACTACATCTTTTACTAACAGGACCAACTATCCAATCAAGGATACCTGTAATGTATATGAATATAACTACCATTGCAGGAGGCTAAATTGACTTTTTGTTACAACATAGTAATATCGTGAAAAGGACCTATATTGAACCTATTTTCACCAGATTGCTTCTATAAAGTATACAAAACAAACCTTATTACTATATCCTTTTGCCACTAATGGTAGATATTTTAACTTATAATATTTCCATGTAATTCTGCACGCTTTACTACAAACTAAAGGGTCTACCCTATTTACATACAGGAAACCAAAATTAGAATCATGCTATAAAAAGATTGTTAAATTTGCTACTAATAGTCATCATTAAACTCACCATTGCCTTTCTCTCAAGCAACTACAATGGCTAGAACTCCCTCACTACTATCTCCTCCTCCAGCTCTCAGTCTATCATAAACTAATATATAAACCTCAGGCCTGTCCAGCACTCAGATCCTTGTTTACCCTGTATACCCCATCTCATTCCCTACACTCTGAAAACCAATACCTTCTCCAAGTACAGAAGCCCAAACTACCTGCAGGTCAATTCTTGTACTCCTGGACAATCTCCAAAATTTGGAATAACCTTATGTCTTCAACCAAGACTTTCTAGTTTCAAACGTGCACTGCATAGTCACTTCTTTTCCATCTGGATCTGCAACTGCTCAGTTCCCTTCTAAGCCATTATCCTAAACTCAGTCCAATAGTTTTTCTATGTAGACTTATTAGATTTCTTTATTTAACCTTAATACATACTATGAAAGTCATTTTGGTTTTCAAGTAACTTTTTTGTTTCTTCTGTAATTTTAATCTCTGTATCCTATAATACATCTTTGTAAAAAATGTTTTATCTTTTGCTCAAAGTTGCTTAGTTTGCTAATTTGCTAGTTTTGCTCTTTTTGTATTTTATATAAATTCTCTGGAGCTTTTCTCCCCGGCCCTCCACTGAAAATGGGCTAACCTGGCCCAGTGGACTTTCTCGGTTAACAAATGCCAATGTTGTTCCACTCACCAGGCTAAATAAGGAGAAAGTTACTGTCAGCTGCCTGTCGGGTGCCAGGATCCGCCACATAATGCATGCACTCAGGTCACTCCACAACAAGTACAAATATGACTTTGTCATTGTCCATGTTGGTGTGAATGACCCGAGATGTACCTCCTTGGACAACATGAAAAGGGACATGGAAGAGCTGTCCGATCTTGTAGCCCAGGCAGGTATGACCCTAGCCCTGAGTAGCATCCTGCCATCACCCAGAATGATACCACAGTACAAGCACAAAATGATTGACTTCAACAATTAGCTAAGCTTCTGGTGTCATTCTAAGGGGATCCAGTATCTGTCTGCCTGGGATGACATGACAAACCACAATGCTTTGCCAGAGATAGCCTGCACCTGTCACCCCTGGGAATCCGGATACTGGCTAAAGCTCTAGCCACCCCTAAAGTGCCTTTTTAGGCAATGTTCAAATGACAAATTCACCACCCTAACAGGTACAGGCAAGAAGAATCTGAGGGTATTGCTAATCAATGCTAAAAGTCTAAACCTCAAAATGCACTCACTCGAGGCACTCCTTAAAATGGAGAACATCGACATCTGTGCAGTGACAGAGACCTGGTTCAAGGCTCTAAAGAGTACCGCTGCATTACCCGGCTATAATTCATATCACACCTTTTGGCCACCTAACCTGGACCAAAACACTAAAGGCAGAGGTGTTTCCATATTCATTAAGGACATCCACACCTCCAGGCTAGTTGCTCAGCATAATGCATCTGAGATTATCCAAGTGCAACTAACTCTGGGCAAGACCGCCATCCAAATTGTAGCTTGCTACAGATCCCCCACCATGCCCTAGGATTCCCACTCCTCATTTCTTAATGCACTGGAAAATATTAGGGTACAACCTAACACCCTAATAATGGGTGATTTCAACTGCCCTACCATTAACTGGGAAAACTACTCATGTACCAAGTCTTGTGCTCAACGTTTTCTGGAATTCATAAATTCCAATGCCATGGATCAACTTATCCACACCCCCACCAGGGGCAGCAATATCCTAGACCTAGTTATTACCAACATGGGCAACTGGTGCTCCACACCAGAGGTCAATTCCTCATTGGTCAGATCCAACCACAAGCTAATCACCCTAGACATCCACATCCCTCCCCTACCCCCATTAGGGAAACCACAGTAAAAAATTTCTAAAAGCCAACTTCACGCTTCTTAAGACAGAAGTGGCAAACTTCATGACACCCATGCTGATGGACAATAGAGGTATGACTGCTGAATCCTACACAAATGCACTTTATAAGCACTTACAAGAGTGCTTGGATCGTGCAATCCCTAACAGAACCAAGATGCTATCCTCCAAAAAAAGGAAGCCAATCTGGTGGTCCCCTGACATAAACAAACTCTACAACAGAAGAAAGAAACTGTTGCAAAAAAGAGTAAAATCCCATGATTGGAGAAACTCCCTGGTCAGCCTCAGTAAGAAGCTGAGATCCCTCATAAAATCCTCCAAAGCTAGTTATGAAAACAAAATTGCCACTGACTCTAAAGACAACCACAAATCATTCTATAGCTATGTCAAGAATTTCAATGGCAACACTCAGATCTGCTCTGAGTTGCACTAAATATACAGAACCAACTGATATTGCCAACATCCTGGCAGATAGGTTCAGTGCTAACTTTACCCCCCTGTCATCCCCTAAAGGGCCCATCTCTATACCAGAAGAATGCAAAGTTCCTGTAATCATGGCTGCACAGGTAAAAAACACACTATCCAAAGCCAAGAACACAGCATCCATGGGACCTGACAACATCCCAGGCTGTGTTCTACATGAACTACAGAATGAACTGGCACCCCACCTAAGTACCATGTTCAATCATAGCCTCACCTCAGGCTATGTGCCCACTGAATGGCGCACAGCAACAGTTATCCCACTCCACAAAGGGGGAGCCACCACAGACCCCAGAAACTACCACCCCATTAGCCTAATGAGCCTGGTCTGCAAGGCTATGGAACGTATCATCATGGAACTTATAAACAATGACATTGGTAATCTCCAAACTCAGGACCCCACCCAGTTCGGGTTTGTAAAAGGCAGAGCATGTCTCCTAAACCTATAAATCCACAAAGCGAGGTCCTTGTCAGCAGAAAACCAGACACAAATTGAAGTCCTTAACGCGTTTTATTATGATACCAAAGCGTTTTCGCCACGGCAATCCGTGGCTTCTTCAGAGGAAAATAAACAATTAAAACAACACACTCCATTAATATCAGGGTAAATAGGAAGTGACATCTTCCAATTTCCTCAAAGCAGCAATCACCTTTTAAAAAACATTTATCACATAAAGTATAAAGCTACAACTCACCATGTTAATTAATACAACAACTTATGTATAAACTTTATGTAAAAACATGTCTAAAATAAGCATTATAAAATACAAATACATGTAAATAAAAATAAAATAAAAATAAAAAATAAAAAGTGTAATTAAGTACATCTTTTATTAACAGGACTAACTATCCAATCAAGGATACCTGCAATGTGTATGAATATAACTACCATTGCAGGAGGCTAAATTGACTTTTGTTACAACATAGTAATATCGTGAAAAGGACCTATATTGAACCTATTTTCACCAGATTGCTTCTATAAAGTATACAAAACAAACCTTATTACTATATCCTTTTGCCACTAATGGTAGATATTTTAACTTATAATATTTCCATGTACTCCTGTACGCTTACTACAAACTAAAGGGTCTACCCTATTTACATACAGGAAACCAAAAGAAGGTTATATATAAATTATCTAAAGTAACTTTTTAGTTTCAGAACAGGGGCTATGTTGCAGTTGCTGTTCAGACCTGGATGCCTAAATGCGTCAAGGCGTAACTGCCATTCTAGCTCCCTGTTTTCTAAAATCAATGAGAAAGGACCTCCCCTAGTCCTTAATGGTACATGGTCAATGGCCATAAATTGGAAACTGTGACCTGGGTTTAAACCTATGTGCTTTGCCAGTGCATTGTCGCACTTGTTGTTTTTAATGGCGAACAGATGTTCATACATCCGGTCCCTGACCCGACGGTCCGTTTTTACTGATGTAAAACGCCTGGCAACAATTACACATGGCAATGTAAATAATAGATTTACTCTCACAGTTTAAAGTGAAACGTGTGTGGTACTTCCTATCCCTGATCGTAAATGTCTCACCCACTCTGACCTCATTACAATATTTACAAAAGCCACATTTAAACATATCTTTCTTCTTATAAAATGAACTTAGGGGTACATCCCTTTGCAGCAGTTCCTTAAGGTTGTTTGATCTCTTAAATATAAATCTTGGTTTACTACCTAATTTTTCAACCAAACAGGAATTTGAAGATATAAGGTGCCAGTTTTTACGTATTATGGACAAGATCCCCTTAGAGTTTTTACTAAAGGTAGTGATAAAACTCAAAGAGAAATCATATTTTTCACCTAAAGGTGTAACTGTCCCTGTCTCACCACTGTGTAAATCACTCTCCATTGGTGCTCCATTAACTGTCAGGTCACCATATGTGGGGTTCCTTTGGAATAGTAATGGCTTGTAAAAGCCATTAATCCTTTTTCTAGTGACCTCCCCAATCAGGTCACGTAACAGTTGGTCGGGGTACCCTCGGTTACTAAACATTTCTCTCAGCAGTTCACATTCTTTATCAAAATCAACCATAGTGCTACACATTCTTCCAGCCCTCACAAGTTTTCCTTTAACAATGGACCTTTTTTGTTGGTATGGGTGAAAACTGGAGAAGTGTAAGAATGCATTACAATATGTAGATTTTCTGAACACTGTTGACGTTAGTCCTTGACCTACAGGGTCCTTTTCTAACTTAACGTCAAGATAATCAATTACACTGGTTGAAAATTTAAATGTGAACTTTAAAAATTCAGTTGTTGAATTAATGGTATCGACGAAGCCTGCGGCTTCTAATTCAGAGCCCCTGAACAAAATAAAAATGTCGTCCAGGAATCGGGTGTAATAAATAACAGGCCCCATCAAACCAGGGATCTTCCTTAATATGTTAGCTTCCCAATATCCCATAACATAATTCGCTACTCCAGCCCCACATGGGGAGCCCATCGCGACTCCACATTTTTGAAGGAAGAAATCACCATTAAAGGTGAAATAATTAGATGTTAAGACAATGTCCAAAAGTTCCGTGACCAGGTCAACTTCCAACTTAGAGGCCCCAAAGGCCTGAAGCATAGACCCTATCCACTCCACCGCTTCCTGGTGCGGAATGGAAGTGTATAGGTCTATCACATCAATGGTTAAAAAGTTGTTGTCATCATTATATGAAATACCATTGATGTTGTCAAGGAAGGTCCAAGAGTCCTTACATATACTGGTGATCTCCTTCATATATTTGTCCAGTATGTTTGTAATAAGTTTTGAACAAGGATATGTGATCGAGGACCTACCATCGATCAATGCTCTCATAGGGGGGTTGTTTATGCTCTTATGAATTTTAGGGATCCCGAACATGACAGGAATTTTTGGACAATTTATATCGATGTAATTATACAAATTAATGTCAATTTTTCCTGCCAGGAACAGGTCCCTAAAATAACCCCTAATCCTACGAATACTACCATTGACCTCACTTTTGGATGATCTCATATACGCATCAGTGTCCAAAACCATCGTCATCTTCTCATTGTATGTTAGGTTGTCGAATAAGACCAGTCCACCACCTTTATCAGGTTTTAATAAACGTACAGGTAACCGACATATCTCATCAAGAAGTAATAGTTGTTCTTCCTCTTGTTCACATAAGTTTTGTTGCTGCGTTGCCCTAAAAAAATTTTGCCATAATGCTGGTTACCTGATTTATTATTAGTACTAGGACCCTGTTGGTGATTGCCAGAACCACCATTATTTCTGGCAAAACCTTTTATTCTGTTGCTCCGTCTTGGTCCTGTACTGATGTATGCATTATGGCAAAAATTTTTTAGGGCAACGCAGCAACAAAACTTATGTGAACAAGAGGAAGAATTAAACTTAGTTCCAGATACTAGTGGCCCCCGTCCTTTTGAGTTGGCCACTTTACCTCCTGGACAAAATGATTTATCCTGTCCATCCACTTCATCTGAATATCCTGTCATTCTTACAAACAATAAAGGTGATTTTAAAATTTATAATTTTTCTGACATTCTGCTTGATGAGCAGCTACTAGAATTATTAGCTTTTGGTAACTCTTTTGTTCCAAGCAATACTGGAAGTATTTCCAAGGAAATTATAGAGTTAAAATGCTATGTGAGGAAAATGAACCTCAAATTAGTTTTCAATCAACAAAATGAAATTGAGAACTTTAACACTGGAACTAATAGTGACAGTTTACCTACTATGAGGTTACCTAGTGTGTTTAATCCCCCACTACACAATATACTAGAACTATTTGAGAATATTTGTGAAATGGATTTTAGATTCCTTGCCGCTAGTGGTAATGATAGGTTTAGTATAAGGAACTCAAATATTTCCAAGGAACAACTATTACTTCTTGATGAGATATGTCGGTTACCTGTACGTTTATTAAAACCTGATAAAGGTGGTGGACTGGTCTTATTCGACAACCTAACATACAATGAGAAGATGACGATGGTTTTGGACACTGATGCGTATATGAGATCATCCAAAAGTGAGGTCAATGGTAGTATTCGTAGGATTAGGGGTTATTTTAGGGACCTGTTCCTGGCAGGAAAAATTGACATTAATTTGTATAATTACATCGATATAAATTGTCCAAAAATTCCTGTCATGTTCGGGATCCCTAAAATTCATAAGAGCATAAACAACCCCCCTATGAGAGCATTGATCGATGGTAGGTCCTCGATCACATATCCTTGTTCAAAACTTATTACAAACATACTGGACAAATATATGAAGGAGATCACCAGTATATGTAAGGACTCTTGGACCTTCCTTGACAACATCAATGGTATTTCATATAATGATGACAACAACTTTTTAACCATTGATGTGATAGACCAATACACTTCCATTCCACACCAGGAAGCGGTGGAGTGGATAGGGTCTATGCTTCAGGCCTTTGGGGCCTCTAAGTTGGAAGTTGACCTGGTCACGGAACTTTTGGACATTGTCTTAACATCTAATTATTTCACCTTTAATGGTGATTTCTTCCTTCAAAAATGTGGAGTCGCGATGGGCTCCCCATGTGGGGCTGGAGTAGCGAATTATGTTATGGGATATTGGGAAGCTAACATATTAAGGAAGATCCCTGGTTTGATGGGGCCTGTTATTTATTACACCCGATCTCTTTACGACATTTTTATTTTGTTCAGGGGCTCTGAATTAGAAGCCGCAGACTTCGTCTATACCATTAATTCAACAACTGAATTTTTAAAGTTCACATTTAAATTTTCAACCAGTGTAATTGATTATCTTGACGTTAAGTTAGAAAAGGACCCTGTAGGTCAAGGACTAACGTCAACAGTGTTCAGAAAATCTACATATTGTAATGCATTCTTACACTTCTCCAGTTTTCACCCATACCAACAAAAAAGGTCCATTGTTAAAGGAAAACTTGTGAGGGCTGGAAGAATGTGTAGCACTATGGTTGATTTTGATAAAGAATGTGAACTGCTGAGAGAAATGTTTAGTAACCGAGGGTACCCCGACCAACTGTTACGTGACCTGATTGGGGAGGTCACTAGAAAAAGGATTAATGGCTTTTACAAGCCATTACTATTCCAAAGGAACCCCACATATGGTGACCTGACTGTTAATGGAGCACCAATGGAGAGTGATTTACACAGTGGTGAGACAGGGACAGTTACACCTTTAGGTGAAAAATATGATTTCTCTTTGAGTTTTATCACTACCTTTAGTAAAAACTCTAAGGGGATCTTGTCCATAATATGTAAAAACTGGCACCTTATATCTTCAAATTCCTGTTTGGTTGAAAAATTAGGTAGTAAACCAAGATTTATATTTAAGAGATCAAATAACCTTAAGGAACTGCTGCAAAGGGATGTACCCCTAAGTTCATTTTATAAGAAGAAAGGTATGTTTAAATGTGGCTTTTGTAAATATTGTAATGAGGTTAGAGTGGGTGAGACATTTACGATCAGGGATAGGAAGTACCATATACGTTTCACTTTAAACTGTGAGAGTAAATCTATTATTTACATTGCCATGTGTAATTGTTGCCAGGCGTTTTACATCGGTAAAACGGACCGTCGGGTCAGGGACCGGATGTATGAACATCTGTACGCCATTAAAAACAACAAGTGCGACAATGCACTGGCAAAGCACATAGGTTTAAACCCAGGTCACAGTTTCCAATTTATGGCCATTGACCATGTACCATTAAGGACTAGGGGAGGTCCTTTCTCATTGATTTTAGAAAACAGGGAGCTAGAATGGCAGTTACGCCTTGACGCATTTAGGCATCCAGGTCTGAACAGCAACTGCAACATAGCCCCTGTTCTGAAACTAAAAAGTTACTTTAGGTAATTTATATATAACCTTCTTTTGGTTTCCTGTATGTAAATAGGGTAGACCCTTTAGTTTGTAGTAAGCGTACAGGAGTACATGGAAATATTATAAGTTAAAATATCTACCATTAGTGGCAAAAGGATATAGTAATAAGGTTTGTTTTGTATACTTTATAGAAGCAATCTGGTGAAAATAGGTTCAATATAGGTCCTTTTCACGATATTACTATGTTGTAACAAAAGTCAATTTAGCCTCCCTGCAATGGTAGTTATATTCATACACATTGCAGGTATCCTTGATTGGATAGTTGGTCCTGTTAATAAAAGATGTAGTTAATTACATTTTTTATTTTTTATTTTTATTTTTATTTTTATTTACATGTATTTGTATTTTATAATGCTTATTTTAGACATGTTTTTACATAAAGTTTATACATAAGTTGTTGTATTAATTAACATGGTGAGTTGTAGCTTTATACTTTATGTGATAAATGTTTTTTAAAAGGTGATTGCTGCTTTGAGGAAATTGGAAGATGTCACTTCCTATTTACCCTGATATTAATGGAGTGTGTTGTTTTAATTGTTTATTTTCCTCTGAAGAAGCCACGGATTGCCGTGGCGAAAACGCTTTGGTATCATAATAAAACGCGTTAAGGACTTCAATTTGTGTCTGGTTTTCTGCTGACAAGGACCTCGCTTTGTGGATTTATTGTTTTTTTTCATTTACTTCTTGGTTTGATGTCTCCTAAACCTGATAGACTTCTTCGAAGCAGTCACCAAAGCTGTAGATGAGTGTAAGGTGGTTCACACAGCCTATCTAGATCTCACCAAGGCTTTTGACACTATCCCCCACTCTGGAATTATAGATAAACTCACTAAACTAGGTATAAATCCCTATGTCACAAGATGGGTTGCCAACTGGCTTACTGACAGAACCCACACTGTGAAAGTAGCAGACTCCAAATCCAACTTCAGACTAGTGACAAGTGGAGTACCACAGGGTTCAGTCCTGGGTCCTCTCCTGTTTGGTATCTACTTCTCTGAAGTACAGGCCAACACAGAAGGTCTTTGGCTAATGAAGTTCACAGATGACTGCAAACTAGGAGCCATAATCAAAACTCCAAAAGATGTGGACATCCTACAAAAGGGCCTTGCTGAGACAGATGCCTGGTGTCAAAGCCATGGCCTCAAGCTCAATGTCAAAAAGTGCATTGTCATCCCTTTTGGTAAAAACTCAGTACCCATGAACTACCACATAGGCGGTAGTCTACTTAACACTGAAAGTGTGATAAGAGATCTTGGGACACAGGTGGACAGTAGTCTCTCCTTTGATAATCACATCGCCACAGTAGTCAGGAAATCCTTCTACATGGCACACCTCATCACAAAAGGTTTCTCATCCAGGAAAAAAGAGGTCATTGTTCCCCTTTACTCATCACTCATTAAACCCATTATAGAGTACAATGCCCCTTTTGGTATGTACCTCACAAGACATCTACAACAACTGGAAAGGCCACAGAAATACCTCACAAAGAGGATTACCGGCCTCAAACAGATGCCCTATGCAGACCCTCTCAAAAAACTGCAGCTTTACTCCGTTACATATTGCCTACTCAGAGGCAATCTCTGCCTAACACACAAAGCTATGTCAAACCCAGAGCTTTTAGACATGCTCCACTTAAAGAAATCCCAATCCCTATGAGCTACACGGTCTAGGGACCTAAACCTTGTCACCACAATAAACAGAACATGCTGGAGGGATAGATTCCTGTCCCAGAGACTTCCCATACTCTGGAACAAACTACCTATCTATATCAAGCAAAGCTCCTCATTAGCACTCTTCAAGAAAAATCTTGATGACTGGATGGGAGATAGGAAATTCACCCCGGGGATCACTTCTGTGGCTCTGCTTGACAGTGGCACAAGAAAATAATTTTCTTGGGTGGCGAAAGCCAGGGTACCTTTGGCTAGGCTTATATAGGCCCTAGGGCCAATAGTCAAGTACCTACCTATGAACCTATAAATAAATGCCAATAAATAAATAAATAAATACATAAATAAAATAAATAAATAAGGGTACTTAAGTTTTTAAACACATAGGCTTTGAATGCCTCATGTATACTGACAACAGCATACTCCTAATACCTACAAACACAATATGTGACAGATGCAACTATACAATGAATCTAGAATAAATGCTCTCTCAGATAACAACAAACCAGATTGTCATCACACACACTTCACCTCCTCAGCAAACCAAGTGCACAACACATAATTCCACATAATGCAGACCTAGTCATTAAAAGCTTATTGAAAGAGCAGATACTTCGCAAATGCAAACCTTCTGCACACAGTCCCAATGGAAGTCATTACACATAAAAACAAACATATCATTGTGTCACCTATTAAGCATTTGAGGCAAAACACCTGAAAATGAATGTCTTGGTCATAGGAGAATCCATAGTGAGACACACAGATATCTCCTCACCACATTGTACAAATAGAAAGTCACGGGTCAGCTGCCTGTCTGAAGCTGGGATGTGCAAAACCATGTATGCACTCAAGTGTCTCAACAACAAGCACAGTTATACCTCTGTTGTACACCAGGTTGGAGTAAATTACTTCAGTCATACCTCACTGGACTATATGAAGACAGATATGATTGAGCTCTCAGATTATGTGTCCCAGACAATTATGTCCATAGACCTAAGCAGAATTCTACCTTCACACCAGGATTATGCCTCTGTACAAACAAAAGAACTATCGACTTCAACAACTGGCTTAGCTACTGGTGTCAGTTCAGGGCAATTCAGTATTTGTCAGCCTGGGATGATATGGTCGACAGACCATGCTGCTTTGCTAGGGATGGTCTTCATCTGTCACCGCTTGCCTTTCTGTTACTGGCAAAGGTACTTGCTTCCCCCATAGTGGCTTTTTTAGGTAATGTCATAAGAACAAAATTCCTGATGTAAACATCCTGAAAAAACAAACTCAAGGTTATGCTGCTTAATGCTAGAAGTTTAAATCAGAAACTACACTCAGTGGTGGCATTACTTATTTGGGAAGATGTCAATGTTTGTGCAGTAACAGAGACATGGTTTAGGACTGCAGAGAGTACTCAGACCATGAAAGGATATTATGCCTTCCACACATTCAGGCCACAAAATGGACATTGAAGTACCAAAGGAAGAGAGTGTATCCATCTTCATAAAAGACAAATCCCCCTCAAGACTGGTTAAGCAGTACAACTCCTGTACAACTGTAGGAAAGATCCCCCCCTCCACATCATTGTTAAATACAGGTCTACCAACATGAACCATGAAAACCACACAGTGCATTCCTGGACCTACTTGACTCAAGTGTAATACAGCCAGACACCCTAGGCATGGATGATTTTAACTACCCTTCCATTGAATGGGATACATATATGAAGTCAAACACGCTCATCCTAAGGTTCATGCATTTTGTAAACAAAAATGCTCTGGAACAGTTAGTCCACAACCCCATAAGGGGCTCAAATGTCCTTGAGCTAGTACTCAATAACATGGGAAATCACTGCACCACCCCATGTGTGAGACCCTTCCTGGTAAGGTCTGACCATAAATCAGTCACATTCAATGTAACAATCGTACCTGATCTCCCATGATAAAAAAGGATGAAATGTTTCTCTAAAGCAAATTATAGCCTCCTAAGCGATGGCATAAATAGTTTAAAAACTCCTGCCACCACTGACAGTAAAGACTCCTATATGGAGGTGTACACAAATGCCCTGTATATACACCTTTACAAGTGTATAGACTTAGCTGTGTCAGAATGGACCAAATCTTGCTCATGAAAAAAAGAAGCCTCACTGGTGGACAGCTAGCATAAATGGATTATACAACAAGAGAAAGAAACTGATGTCCAGAAATTGGAGGGTGCAGTCTCAGCAAAAGAACATCTCCCAGAGCTTGAACAAGCTAATTAGACATCTTTTTAAGTATTCTAAAGCTAATTATGAAACTAAATTATCATCCATAGCTAAGGATAATCACAAGGCATTGCTTAGCTATGTCTGTAATGTAAAAGGGAAGGCCTAGCTTTGCATCAAATTCATAGTGGATGTTACCACTCATAAAGAACCAGAGGGCATTGTCAACTGTTAGCAGACAGGTTTGGCAAACATTTCACACAACTGTCTCCAACAATAATACCCCAAAGCATGCCTGTCACCAGTTCTCTACCTATTATCTCCAAAGAACAGGTCATAACCACACTGACCAAGGCCAAAAACAGAGCCTCTATAGGACCAGATATCATCCCGGGCTGCTTACTAAATGGTGTAAAGCAAGAGTTAGCAGGATCACTTGGTAATCTCATCAACCACAGTCTACGTTTGTCCAAGCAGAATAGAAAGCAGCAACTGTAATCCCCTTGCACAGTACGGGTCACTCAACTGACCCAGGAAACTATAGACACATAAGCCTGACCAGATTTGTCTGTAAGGCCATGGAGAGAATCACATTGGACCTTATCAACAAGGGCATTGGTGACCTTCAAACTCTGGAGCTGACCCAATTTGTCTTTGTTAAGGGTAGATCATGCATGTTAAACCTAGTGGAATTCCTCAAAGAGTGTCACCAAAGCCCTGGATAAAGGCAAACCAATACATACTGCCTATCTCGACTTAGCCAATGGCTTTGATACAATCCCCCACTCAAACATCATTGAGAAAATTCACCAGCTGAGGATTAACCCATAGATCATTAGATGGGTAGGCAACTGTCTCACCAACAGAACACATACAGTCATAGTTGGGGATTTCACCTCTACCAGCAGGCCTATTACCAGTGGTGTTCCACAAGGGTCTGTGCTGGGCCTCCTACTTTTTGGAATGCATTTCTCAGAAATTAAGGTGATAACAGATAGCTTGTGGCTCAAAACGTTTGTGACAACTGCAAACTGTGTGCAATCATTGAATCCCCAAATGATACTGACATACTACAAAATGCACTGACATATATAAATGATTGTTGCATAAGCCACACACTGAAAGTTAACCCCCCAAAAAAGGCACTATAATCTCATTCAGCAAAGGAGAAGTCTCTGCAAATTACACTATTAATAATACCCTACTAATTTCCAAACCAGTGTTGAGAGATTTGGGGATGCAGGTTAATAGCAACCTCAGTTTTGATGACCATGCATCCACAGTGGTAAGGTAGGTATTTTACATTGCACACCTCATAAGTACGGGCATAGCATCCAAGACTAAGGATGGTATCAATCTACTGTACTCTTCCTACATCATACCAATAATGGAGTACAATGCTCCCTTTTGCAGGTACCTCACTAGACACCTGCAGCAGCTGGAGAGACCTAAGAGGTTTCTTAACAGTTTCCTCCTGCATTTCTACCTTTTAACCTCTTATTATTGTTCACCTTCCTCTACCTTTAGAACGACCTACAGAGTCTTCCTCCTCACTGATTGTCTTCAGCCTACTTCTGCTGGCCCCGCTTCACTCCCCACCCTACCCCCATATCCCACCCACCCCTAGGGCTCCTACATTTATTCCTCCATTCACCACACCCCCTACTTACTCCCACCAATCAGACGCAGCTATCCTAAACCACTCCCACCCCTACCTATAATCAAACTAAACTATCCCACACCCACCCCTACTTCTTAGCAAAACACCTACTACATCACCATGACTATGACTATCTTCCAGTCACAACTGAAAATAGCTATCTCCTTCTTACTACTTTCCTCACTTATGACTACTTACTTCCTAACCTCCTACGAACACTCTCTAACTGTTTCTCTCTCACTTCCTTCAAAACATACCTCTACAGACATAATATCCCAATCCTCTTCCTTCTTACATACCTCCTCAGAATCTACATACATTCTTCCCAAATACCATAGGCTACTACACTATAAACTACTTAAATCAAAAACAAAAAAAAATTATTGAAACTTTCCAAAAATTTAAACCAGAAAGATATGCTACAGTACTCCTTCTACTACAAGATGGCGACATACACCCCAACCCAGGCCCAGAAAATAATAAAACCACAACACATAAAAATCATACCAAACCCTTCTCTCCCTCTTCCTCCAAACCCACTAACCGACTATCCATAGCCCACCTCAATACGTAGCATCTGTAACAAAATTAGTCAACTCCATGCCCTACTTGAAATACACAACTTTGACATCTTATGCTTAACAGAAACCTGGCTAAAACCTGCAATTAAAGACATTGAGATTACCCCACCTGGTTATAGCATTGTAAGACTTGATCGCTCCACCAAGAAAGGTGGAGGAGTAGCAATTATATATAGAACTAACCTAAAACTTACTCTTCTTGACCTTCCCTTCTCCCAAAACTACAATGCTGAAATAATTTGCTCAAAAATACAAATCAACAATAGTAAAGCAATAAACATCATCTGTGCATATATCCCCCCAGGAAATAACATCCCTACCCTAGAACACATTCTAGAACAAATCTCTAACAAACTTCCTCAAGAAACACTATTTCTTGGGGACTTTAACATTGATTGGATATCATGTAGCAATATTAATCCTACTTCTCATATAAACCTTAATGGTTTTAAACAACTCATTAATAGTCCGACCAGAACCAACAAAAAAAGCAAAAAAGATACCACCTTGGACTGGATCCTTACTAACTCCCCCCTACAAAACTACCAAACTGGCATCCTTCCTGATGACATTAGCGATCACTCCCTCATTTACGTCGTTAGAGCCAAAACTAACCTAAACTTTCCTACCACTCACAAAACACTATACTCCAAAAAAAAATTTATTCCTGAACAGTTTCAAACAGAACTTTCACAATATAACTGGACCCCTCTAAAACACCTCACACTTAACAAAGCCGTTGAATACTTCAATTCAGCATTCCTTGCAATCCTAAATCAACATGCCCCAAGTCGCACTATTAGAACAAAGACTAAGACAGCACCCTGGCTAACCTCCAATACTAAGCATAAAATTATTCTCAGAAATAAATCTTGGAATAAATGGTTCCTCTAGAAACCCAACAGATCATCAAACCTTTAGAGAGCTCAGAAACAGTACCAAAAAAGCCATCATAACAGATAAAAAGAATTTTTACTTTGAACTACAACAATCCACCAATAAAGAACCAAAAAATTTCTGGTCTACTATTAACAATCTAATTACCCCAGGCAAATTAGTCACACCCAATCCCCAGGACTTAGACCCCGAAGATCCCACTTTAATAGCCAATAATTTCAATACTTTCTTTACTTCTTCCATACAAAGTCTTGCTAACCACCTATCTCCTGATACCTCTCAACTGCTCTTAAGTAGCTTCAATGACTCTCTTCCTCTCCTTCAACTACAACCTATACCCACCTCTTATATACAATCTCTATTACACAAACTTAAACCCACTACCCCCTCAGCAGACAAGTTTCCTGCTGAATTCCTGCAAGTAGCAGCTAAAGCTATTGCCTATCCTGTCTCTATTCTAATAAACAGATCCATAAAAGAAAGTACTTTCCCAGCAATTTGGAAAATATCACACATCATACCCTTACACAAAGGAGGCAAATCTACTGACCTTTCTAACTTTCACCCTATCACACTGTTATCTCCTCTAGCAAAAATTATGGAAAAATGTATACATAAACAACTACTAAACCATCTCCTCCTTAACAACCTACTAGCTGACACCCAACATGGATTTAGGCCTTCACATAGTACTACCACTGCACTACTCTCTTTCACCAATACCATCAACTGTAACCGTAATAACAACAAACTAACCTCTTCTCTATTCCTAGACCTGTCAAAAGCCTTTGATATGGTAAACCATACACTTCTTCTCCACATACTGAAATCCCTTGCCTTGGATGACTCTTCTTTAACCTGGTTTTCATCATATCTAGAAGATCGACATCAAGCAGTACTCTGGAAAAATTCTCTATCTACTCTATTACCTATCTCATTAGGAGTACCACAGGGATCTATACTAGGCCCACTTTTATTCTCCATCTTTATTAATGATCTCCAATCATCTATCCAAAACACTACCTGCATACAATATGCAGATGATTCCACTTTAATCTGTACAGCCTCCTCTCAACCAGAACTCCAATCCCTTACACAAGCAACCTTTTCAACCGTTGAACAATGGTTCTCTAAAAGATGTCTTCTCCTTAACCCCAAGAAAACAAAACTATTACTTTTTTCACCTACACACAAATCTACCCAACTACATTTTACTATCACTGCAAGTGATAACTCTCACATTACTCCCGACTCCACTACAAAACTGCTTGGTGTTACTATTGATAATAATCTTAGCTTTGACCACCACATTAATAACACAATAAAAACAGTTAATAAAAAGATTGGTTCACTATACAGAATAAAACCCTTCCTTACACCCAAGGCACGGACTACCTTAGCACAATCACATCTTATCTCTACCCTTCTGTATGCATCCTCGATCTACACTAATCTATCTAAAGGTAACCTTAGGAAACTGTCTACATCCTACCACAACATAGCTCGATTTGCCACTGCATCTCAATATAGAACTCACCACTGCATAAACTTAAAACTTCTACACTGGCTGGAACTTCCTAACAAGATTATCTATCAACAACTCTTAATAGCACATAAAATTTTATATCAACCCTCAAAAACACCTGCTCTTAGCAACCTCTTGACTCCCTATAATAATTTAAAACAACTACGCTCCTCCCAAAAGCTACAAGTTAACATGACCAGAATTTCAAACTCTGCAGGGAACTGCCTTTTCTCCAACTCAGTTGGCAAAATATGGAATAACCTTCCCTTACATATCTCCTCTCTAGCCACTTTTCCTTTCTTTAAGAAGCAACTTCTTTCACATCTGAATAACTTCTGGCTCTGCTCTTGTACCAATCCAGACTAACCTACTTTCATCTTTCAACTATATTTGCATTTTATTTAACACTCCAATCTCTCTCTCCAATCATAAATAACATTATGATTCTACTGTTACTACAAAAAAAAAAAAAAAAAATTATTATTATTTTTATTTTCATGTTTTAATTACATAATTTGTATTACATAGTTAGTATTATCTATATGTTATTAGAATAGCATCACCTGACCTGAACTAATTTCCTTGTATTATTGCTCTTTGCCTATATCATAAGTGTTTTTTTACATGTATTTCTATAAACATGCTTTAATCTGTGGAGCTTTTCTCCCCGGGCCTCCACTGAAAATGGACAATGATCCAGTTGGACTAGCCCGGTCAACAAATGTAAAATAAAATAAAATAAATAAAATAACCAGACAATCAAAGGACTTCAACACATGACCCACATGGGCAGACTGAAGGCCCTGTCACTGTACTCTGTATCGCATAGACTGCTGATAGGCAACTTGTGTCTGGCCTACAGAGCACTCTCAAAGCCTGCCTTAATGGAAATGCTGCACCTCCATAAATCAAATGGAACAAGACACACTCACTGTAGGGACCTTAACCTAGCCTGTGACATGAACAGGACATGCTGGAGAGACATATATGTCTCTCAACGATTGACACTCCTATGAAACAAACTCTCAGTTCACAAGAACCTGAGCTCCTCAATGACCCTATTTAAGCTTAACTTGGACAGTTGGATAGGAATTTGTAAATTTACATGGGACTTTCACCTATGTCACTCTTAGACAGGAGCAACTAGTGCTGATCATAGATTTTCAAATATTGACTACATATCTTTGTCTATAAAAGAACAATGGTACAACTTGACTAATCTTGAAAAGGCCCTAGGGCCATTAGCCTAGTGACTTCCTATAAACCTATGAATCTAGGGCCATTATGGTAGTAGCCTTGTATGAATCTATGAAACTATGAACCTATGCAGGCCTGCCAACATCTTGTCTCATACATATCCTGCTGATGTCATCTACTATAAGTTCAGCTGCAGTTTTGCAAACATCAGAGTTGTGCCATGGTGCTTGCATCATGTAGCGTATTCTGTAGGCTAAGTACTTAGATAGGGTAAGAGTTCTATTTTCACTGCAGTCAACTGTGTGTGTGTGTGTGTGTGTGTGTGTGTGTGTGTGTGTGTGTGTGTGTGTGTGTGTGTGTGTGTGTGTGAACTCTTGCCTGACATTACAAATAGCCTTTTACAGCAGGATGTGGGACACTGTTATTGCCATATTCTCAACAAACAATGCTGATGTCATCAACTATATCAGATTATTGGATATGCAGTCATCCCAGAAGAGTATGGTCAGACACTGGCCTAGAGGCCAGGCAGAGGTCACCTCATCCTATACTAGACAGATTACAGTGACATGTCTTTTTATCTATCCACATACATCATGGAATGGTTTGCAGGCCTTGTGTTATGCTGATGAGAAAGCCCTGTGATCTCTCCAGCTGCTGCATGTGTCTGGTGCGGTACATGCAAAAGTCAGCATTATACTGTGTTATTGTTTTAATGAGATTTGACTCCAGTGCTGTCATACATTCCTAAGATCTGAACATAATGGGATAACTTATGATGTGCACCATACATTTGTACTGGAAAAAAACATTAAAGAGAGAAGTTAAAAAGTAATGATACGCATTGTAGTTTCTGACTTTACAACCCTTACAAGAGCATTCAATACAAACTTGTGAAATTATGATGCTATCAGCTGTATAACTTGCCAAGGCCAATATAAGGCAAAGGCACATTGACCGGTTCAACAACACAAATGCATATATTCTAAACACTAATTTAGCTATGCACCCTGAGTATCAGACACAGCTTTTGTATCCCTGAAACCAAAAGATAGAAAACAGGGATATGCCACATTTATCATCACTTGCATAGGGTGTTGTATGGGGGTCAGGAAGCCTAGGCTGATACAAAAGGTCAGTGAGTAAGAAGGAGAAGAGGGCAGACAGTGGGATAAAACAACAAATGGCCCATGAGACAGAATAGGTAACTGTTGTGTGTGTGTCTGTACAGGTCCCGTAGGTGAAACTGGTGTGTCAGTGTGTGCATGAACACAGCCAAGCTCTGTGCTAGCTCTACATCTTGGTCTGTTGGACAGGTGTGAGCCGTGCATGGTAGAGGTGGCAGTTCATCTTTGTCATCCCCAACCATGAGAACTGGCTCTGCCAGGAGTTGCACTGGCACCTCCACGCCCAAGGTCAGATGCAGTGCAGCTATCTAAGTGTGAAAGTGTGACTGATGTCTGCTGGATGAGCTCCCTTCATGGGGACACCCAGGACCATGACCCCATGGCTTGCCACATTTGGATGTGGACAGCATGTTCACTGACTGAGCAGTGGAAATACTGACACTCTGGTAGTGTGATCTGGAATGGCCACATTGGCTGACAGCAGATGATGTGGCTGACCTATGCACTCAAAGATGCTGCTCCCCTCCCAGCAGACGTTCCATCAAATACATTGCTTATTCCATGACAGACACCCCTTGGTCCATCACAGGCATCCCTCATTCCAATGTGCTATTCATCCTACTCAGTGAATCTGCAACACGGTGGAGGCAGTCACGCATGTCAGACTGTACTACAGCCACAACCCTGAGCATTTGTCTGGAGCACCTATGGGAACATGCCTGCGCCCCCATGATGGCCCTAAACATCCACTGAGTGGCATGGGAAGTGATATGACATCCACACCATGTGGAAGAGGGACAGCAAGCCTTCACTGAGCACCCCTATCAATCCTCCTGTGTGGCACCTCACCCACACATTGGCTACAACCAGACCCACCAGGCATTGAAGCCACAGCAGCCACATTTTCCTGATCAATGTCCTCACCCTCCACCTGTCCAATATCTGTGGGCTCAGTGGACTGGGTAGGCATAGGCCTATTGACTGTGTCTGGTGGAAATGAAGGGGATGGCTGTATGCCAACCTCTGTGCCATATTCAGCAGGTGCACCCCCAACTCTGCCTCAGTTTTGCCACCATCATCATCAGTGTCTGATGAGACACTGACATCAGGAGGCTCAGGGTCCACACTCCCACTATCATGATCACCTATGATAAAAAGCAAGAAACACAGGAATACATCAATACCTACACTACTATAGTGCAATATATGCTAACAAACTAACAGTGCTGCCACTATTACAGAAAATACAGTAATACGCACAACAGGCCTAGGTTGACACACTGTGATATATCTTTAAATTGATCTGTAGTAATGATACAAAATTATTTGGCTTACCACCTGTAGGAGGAATATGTCGCTGGAGTCCCGATGGTCCTAGAAGAAGTTAAGCAAGAGGTAAGGGCTACAGCTTTACATTTAACAGTAACACAGGGGGTAATACAGTTACTCCTTTATATGTGTATTAACTCTACTCTCAACAAGAATGTGGCTGACAACTCCAAACTAAGCTTATAACTGTAGCAATCGTCAATCCCCTCCCCCCAAAAAAGACATGTAACGCAGAATTAACATTCATTTCAATTGTTTTACTACGCAACGGTATTAAACTGTTCAGATAAAAAAGCCTACCTGGAAGCTCTTCCTGGGATGTGCTTGCTGTCTCAGAAGGTGTGGCATTCACATCCAGCACATGATGTACTCCACTTGCCTGTGAGCTGTCAGGATCTTCTATATTTGCCAGGAACTTTTCATTAGGGTTAAGGTGGTTTCCTAGTAGGCCCTCCCCAGTAACCATTTGGTCACAGGCAACTGCAGCTGCTCATCTCCATGAAATGCTTATCATGCCAGTGGCACTGTGACGCACCTATTCATATGTTCTGCCATGGCCTCCCACAGGACTGGTCTTGTATGGTCTGGTAACATATTTGCAACCTCTGTGCCATATCTGCTGATCTTTTCCAAGGAGAAATGCACATACCTCTCAACCTCTTAGAGTAAGAAATCTGGACAAAGCCACAAATAATGGGGAACAAAGGCCCAAAAATAGGGACTATTTTTAAATATTATTCTTACAAACTTAGAAAGTTGATACACTAACAGGTTTTGTATTAGCATGATGAAGGAAATGAAGACATAAACTCAAATGTCTGCTATTACTTTCTGACTTTTGTCCTCAACGATTTGCCAGAAAACCACAATTTTATGAGAAACTGGTCAAAATATGAGGCAAAAATCTTAACATTCTGTGAAAATCTGGACAACTACTGAGAGGTATGGAAATGCACCATGTTGCCGAAAACTGCCAACAATAATTTCATTTTCAGCATCACTGAAAGGGGGGGGGTCTCCGTGGATGGAGGGTCTATGTTATTACAGTGAATGATCAAAAGATCGAACGCTGTTATAACAAACCCAAAACAGCGAAAATTTAAATGAGTGAAGTACCAGAACAGCGATTTTTTTTCCCCAGGGAAAAAAATTGCTGTTCCCAAAAAAAAAAAAACCATAAAACATTCTCCAGTTGTGAAATACTAACAACAGGCAGGATGCAAAACAAAGAGAGCAACAAGCAACATATCCTTGTTTGTGCCAGAATAGTAACTCATCTTTGCTCCCCCTCAAAAGAACAGTCCGTTCTTGTTCATGCCATAACAGTAACTCATCTTTGCTCCCCCCAAAAGAACAGTCCATTCTTGTTTGTGTCATAAAAGTAACTCACCTTTGCTCCCCCAAAAGAAAAATCCATTTTTTGTGCCATAACAGTTACTCACGTTTGCTCCCCCAAAAGGAGAATCCATGTTTTGTGCCATAACAGTAACTCACCTTTGCTCCCCCCAAAAAAGAGCAGTCCATTCTTGTTGTACCATAACAATAACTCACCTTTGCTCCCCCCAAAAGAACATTCCATTCTTGTTTGTGCCATAACAGTAACTCATCGCCCTGCCCCCCACAAAAGAGAAGGCACGTCTCATTTTCTTAACAAAACATCTTTGAAATGCACAGCATTCCACTTTCATGTATTGTCAGTCATGTGTACCTCTGCCATGGCTTGACAAACAAGCCTGTGCCATCAGTACACTTCTAACTAATGCATACAGATGAAAGTGTAAAAGCCTTTGCTTCACGTTATTAAATACATTCCAGCATTATGTATGTAACAAAATGGGAGCATACCTGCTGAAGTTCAGTACTCTTTTGCACAGATATATCCTGAAGAAAAAGCTTTTTTTTTCTCACCATCAGTTTGGCTAGCTACACATTTGTCTTTTTATAATGGAGATATTATTAATGGATGCATCTGTCTTAGTGTATGTTTCATAGATGTTAATTACTGCATAAGCATCTGAACTGCATGCTAATCAACCAATCTGGTGCAGATATTCAACAAGCTATAAAGCATCTATGCAGACGCCATGCTTGGATTTTAAAAGTTTTGGAGTACAGACATAGAAAGTCTACACAGACAGAATGTTAGGGGCCTAGGCCAAGAAGGAGAAGAGTTTTCAGGCCACATTAACTTGTCACAACCTACATGATGTGGAAATTGTAGAGCTCTACCGGGTGGACAGGAACACCCTACAGGAACTCTGCGACTTCTGCCTCCCTCAACTCACAGCCAGAGCTAACCATGTGAACCCATCCTGCTGCAAACCAAGGTATGTGTAGCCTTTAGAATCTTTGTCACAAGTACCTTTCAGAGACCAACAGGGCACATGCTGGGAGTGTCACAGACAACAGCATCTGAGATCCTACACCAATTCCTAGATGCTATGCTCCAACATGCCAGTGAAACTGTACAACAGAAGGAATAAACTGTTACAAAAGAGAGTACAATCCCATGAGTGGAGGAGCTCCCTGGTCAGCCTCAGTAAGAAGCTGAGATCCCTTATAAGATCCTCCAAAGCTATCTACGGAAACAAAATCACCACTAATTTTAGGGACAACCACAAAGCATTCTATAGCTATGTCAAGAATCTCGATGGCAACACCCAGATCTGCTCTGAGTTACAGCACAACGGCACGAAAATTACAGAACCAACTGATATTGCCAACATCCTGGCAGATCGGTTCAGTGCTAATTTTACCCCCCTTCACCCCCTAAAGGGCCCATATCTATACAGGAAGAATGCAGAGTCCCTGTAATTACAGCTACACAGGTAAAAGCTACACTCTCTAAAGCCAAAAACACAGCATCCATGGGACCGGACAACATCCTAGGCTGCGTTTTACATGAACTTCAGAATGAACTGGCTCCCCACTTAAGCACCATGTTCAATAATAGCCTCACATCAGGCTTTGTGCCCACTGAATGGCGCACAGCAACAGTTATTCCACTCCACAAAGGGGGAGCCACCACCACTGATCCCAGGAACTAGCGACCTATTAGCCTGACGAGCCTGGTCTGCAAGGCCATGGAACGTATCATCATGGAACTCATAAACAAATACATTTGTAACCTCCAAACTCTGGATCCCACCCAGTTCAGGTTTGTGAAAGGCAGATCATGCCTCCTGAACCTGATTGACTTCTTTGAGGCAGTCACCAAAGCTGTAGATGAGGGTAAGGTGGTTCACACAGCCTATCTTGACTTCGCCAAGGCTTTCGACACCATCCCCCATTCTGGAATTATAGCTAAACTCAATAAACTAGGATTTAAATCCTTACATCACAAGATGGGTTACCAACTAGCTCACTGACAGAACCCACACTGTAAAAGTTGCAGACTCCAAATCTGACCTCAAAACAGTGACAAGTGGAATACCACAGGGTTCTGTCCTGGAACCTCTCCTGTTTGGTATCTACTTCTCTGAAGTACAGGCTAACACATAATACCTCTCACTAATGAAGTTCACAGATGACTGCAAACTAGGAGCCATAGTCAAGTCCCCAAATGATGTGGACATCCTACAGGAGGGCCTCACTGAAACAGATGCCTGGTGTCAGAGCCATGGCCTCAAGCTTAATGCCAAAAAGTGCAGTGTCATCCCCTTTGGTAAAAACTCTGTACCCATGAAATACCACATAGGCAGCAATCTACTTAACACCGAATGTGTGATAAGAGACCTTGGGACCCAGGTGGACAGTAGTCTCTCCTTTGATAGTCACATCGCCACAGTGGTCAGGAAGTCCTTCTACATGGCACACCTCATCATAAATGGGTTCTCATCCAGGAAAAAAGAGGTAATTGTTCCCCTCTACTCAACACTCATTAGACCCATTATAGAGTACAACGCCCCTTTTGGAATGTACCTCACAAGACATCTGTAGCAGCTGGAAAGGCCACAGAAGTACCTCACAAAGAGGATTACTGGCTTCAAACAAATACCCTACACTGACCACCTCAAAAAACTCCAGCTTTACTCCGTAGCATATTGCCTACTCTGAGGTGATCTCTGCCTAACATATAAAGCTATGTCAAACCCAGAGCTGTTGGACATGCTATACCTAAAGAAATCCCAATCCCTCCGAGCTACACATTCTAGGGACCTAAACCTTGTCACCACAATAAACAGGACATGCTGGAGGGATAGATTCCTGTCCCAGAGACTTCCCATACTCTGGAACAGGCTACCCATCTATGTCAAGAAAAGTTCTTCATTAGCACTCTTCAAGAAAAATCTTGATGTTTGGATGGGAAATAGGAACTACACCCTGGGGATCAATTCTGTGTCTCTGCTCGACAGTGGCACAGGAAAATAACTTTCTTGGGTGGCATAAGCCAGGAAACCTTGTTGGCTAGGCTTACATAGGGCCTTGGGTCGATAGCCTAATACCTACCTATGAACCTATGAGCCTATGGACCTATGAGAGCACATATATTTTCACCATAGTTCTGAGGAGAGAGACAGCAATATGCAATAGTTTTACCAGGTAGTGCACTACCCTGAAGTACTGGGTGCCATTGATTGCACTCATATAGAAATAAAAGCACCACCTGGGGAACAAGGTAGGGTCTACATTAACAGAAAGGGCTACCACTCTATTAACTGCCAAGTCATGTGTAATGCCAAGGGAATCATTTTGAATGGATGTGCTGACAACCCTAGCAGTTACCACAACTCACATATCTGGTACATATCCCAACCATACCAGATGTTTTCTAGGGGGGATATCCCAAAGAAGTATTTACTGTGGGATGTAGGCTGTGCTTTAGAGGGTGAGGGGGGTAAAGCTGGCACTGAACCTATCAGACAGGATGTTGGCTATATCAGTTTGTCCCGTAATTTTCATGCCACTGTGCTGTAACTCAGAGCATATCTGGGTGTTGCCACTGAGATTCTTGACATAGCTATAGAATACTTTTTGGTTGTCCTTAGAGTCAGTGGCAATCTTGTTTTCGTAGCTGGCTTTGGAGGATTTTATGAGGGATCTCATCTTCTTACTGAGGCTAACTAGGGAGCTCCTTCACTCATGGGATTTTACTCTGTTTTGCAACAGTTTCTTCCTTCTGTTGTAGAGTTTGTTTATGATTGGCTTCCTTTTTTGGAGAATAGCATCTTGGTTCTGCTAGGGATAGCACGACCCATGCACTCGTGTTAGTGCATATAGAATGCATTTGTATAAGATTCAGCAGTCGTAACTGTATTGTCCATCTGCCTGGTTGTTGTGAAGTTTGCCACTTCTGTCTTAAGAAGCATGAAGTTGGCTTTAGAGAAATTTTTTTACAGTGGTTTCCTTAATGGGGGTGGGGTGGGGGCAGGATGTGGATATCTATTGTGATTAGCTTATGGTTGGATCTGACCAACAAGGAGTTGACTTCAGGTGTGGAACACCAGTCACTTATTTTGGTAAAGACTACGTCTAGGATATTATTTCCCCTGGTGAGGGTGTGGATAAGTTGATCCAGGGCTTTGGAGTTTATAAATTCTAGAGTGAAGGAGTTGGTACATGAGTAGTTTTCCCAGTTAATGGTGGGGTAGTTGAAATCGCCCATTATTAGGGTGTTTGGTTGAACCCTAATATTTTCCAGTATATCAAGAAAAGAGGACTGGGGCATCTTGGGGGATCTGTAGCAAGCTACAATATGGATTGCAGTTTTGCCCAGAGTTAGTTGCACTTGGATAATTTCAGATGCATTATGTTGTTTAACTAGCCTGGAGGTGTGGATATCCTTAATGAATATGGACACTCCTTCACACTTGATGTTCCAGTCCTGGCTAGATGGCCGAAAGGTATGGTATGAGTTATATCCTGGTAATGCAGGGGTGCTTTCTGGAGGCTTGAACCAGGTTTCAGTTACTGCACATATATCAATGTTCTCTATTATAAGGAGTGCCTCGAGTGAGTGCATTTTGAGGTTTAGACTTCTAGCATTGAGTAGCATTATCCTAAGTTTTTTCTTACCTGTATCTGTTACGGTGGAAAGTTTGTCTTTTGAATCTTGGCTAAAAGAGGCACTATAGGGGCGGCAAGAGCCTTAGCCAGTATCTGGAATCCCAGGAGCGACAGGTGCAGGCCATCTCTGGCAAAACATCGTGGCCTGTTGACCATATCATCCTAGGCAGACAGATACTGGATTCCCTTGGAATGACACCAGAAGCTTAGCCAATTGTTGAAGTAAATCATTTTGTCCTTGTAATGTGGTATCATTCTGGGTGAAGGGAGGATGCTACTCAGGGCTAGGGTCATACCTGCCTGGATTACAAGATCGGAGAGATCCTCCATGTCTCTTTTTATGTAGTCCAGGGAGGTATGTCTCAGGTCATTCACACCAACATGGACAATGACTGAGTCATATTTGTACTTGTTGTGGAGAGACCTGAGTGCATGCGTTATGTGGCAGATCCTGGCACCCGACAGACAGCTAACTGTAACCTTCTCCTTGTCTATTCTGGTGAGTGGAACATCAGTGTGGCTGACTATAGAGTCACCTATGACTACTGTGTTAGGCACATTGTTGTGCTTATGGGCTGTGGTTGAGTGGCACACTGGGTCTGTGTGTTAAGTGTCTTTTGGGTTGTGGGGTTGTGTTGTGGGGTGGAGGTTGCTTATGTTTCTGCATTGGAGGTCTCTGTTGCTTGGGCAGATTCTTATTGAGAGCCTCTGAGAATGTTTTTGTGTATCTATGTGTGGATTTTGGTGGTGTAGGTATAGTGGGACTATCTGATGAGTGCGGTGTGGTGCAAGTGTTTACCTTCTCCTCTTGACTGAGAAGTTCAGTCTTGGGTTGAGAGAACTTTGCCTCCAGTTTGGAAAGATAAATGCATCTCTCATAGGTTGTAATGTTGGGTAGTAGGAGGAGAGGGTAGTCAGTGTACATGAGGCAGTTTCTACATTGCCCCAAGATGCCCACATTCATCAGGTAGACAGGAGAGAATGGCAGGAGCTGTCCCTTGGACATGCCTGAGTAATCACTATTTTCCTCTGGACAAGTGAGGGAAGGAAGTATTAGAGCTGTTTTACTTGAAGTAACTTGAGGAAGATAAGCACAAAAACTGTTAACCACTAGGAAATGAGATAGGTTGAGTGCCTCAGTAATTTATAGCTTATTTAGTGCTTACAACACAGCTGAACTAGTGCTGAGCACGGAAAAGCAGATTCAAGTGCTAAAATTAAGAAACTGGCTAGTTCTAAGGGAAAAACTGAAGAGCAGACTTTATGGCACTGGAAATAGTTTAATCCTAGCTAAGCAGCGCTTCATAATGCATAAAACTGCACTAACACTGTTTTTTAAGCAGAAAGATGAAAGGGATAGAAATAGCCTAAAACGGTCAATACAACTACAGTTTCTGAGCTGAAATCACCCTCTAGCAACAGATTGGCTGTTCCAAAGCTCACCACTCTCACTGATGAACAGAGAAGCTTCCCTCTATCTTAGAAAGGTCTGGGCAACACAGGAACTTACAAAACAGCCCAGAATTCAGCAAACTCTGAAAACCAGACTTTACTAGATATAGAAAGGCGGGAAACAAGTAGAGGGATAGGATTTTTTTTTTCAAAGTTCAAGAAAATTCAGCAACACATTTGAAAGCTTCAAACCTTGCCTGTAATATAAATCAGACCTGCTGGAGAGATAGGTATGTATCCCAGAGACTACCCCATCTATGGAAAAGACTCCCAATCCATGTGAAGCAATGTTCCTTCCTAACCCAATTTAAGTGCAACTTGGACAATTGGATGGGAAACCAGAAATTCATCCTTAGTTTGGCACCTATGTCTCTAAATGATACAAATAACCTGTAAATGGTTCATCTTCCAGGCCCATGCTTGCACTTATCAAGAGTATTAGAACTTGTCAGAGATTTGGGATGCATGGCTTAACTTAAAAAGACCTTTGTGGTTATTAACCTGCTAAACACCTATGAAACTATGAACCACACTGCAAAGTGCAATATATAATGTTGTGTGCTCCCTCGTGGACAGTGCCAGTTGGTGGTGCTGACAACCTTTCTCTGCTAAACTCAGGCATCCAACTATATTCAGTAAGGATACTTGTGATTTTACACAGCTAAGCTTCTACACACCTAAGACAAACTCTACAATTAGGCTACTGGCCTCATATGAACCTATAAATCTATGTGCCTATGCAGGCATCCCAATCTGTTGTTCTGCACATGGCCTGCTGATGTCATCTACCATAAGTTAACCTGCAGCCATGTAAAAGTCAGACTTGTGCTGTGGTGCATGCATAAAGTAGTAAGTCCTGTAGTCTGTATACTTAGATAGATAGGGAGTTCTGTTCTCCCTGCAGTCAACTGTGTGTATGTTTCTGTGTGTCCAGTCAGAAGACCAAGGATGTATCCAGTAGTTACTGCCCCAATCCCATACATTAACATCATTTTGATACTTGTTCTTCTGTCTGGACACACATACACACACACCCAGGGTAAATTTAAGTTCTCCCATCCAGTTGGCTAAGTTACACTTAAATAGGTTCATTGAGGTTATCTGTTTTATGCAAGTTGGGATTGTTTTCTAGAGGAGTGGCAATCTCTGGGAGACTTATCTGTCACTCCAGCATGTCCTATTAATGTCACAGGCTAGGTTAAGAGCCCTAGAGTGAGTGAATTTTGTCCCATGTGACTTGTGGATGTGCAGCATATCTATTAGGCCAAGCTCTGAGACTGCTCTGTAAGTCAGGCGCAATTCACCTCTCAGCAGCCTATAACATACAGAGTACAGTGACAGGGCCTTCAGTCTGTCCATACAGGTCATGTGTTGCAGGCCCTGAACTGTCTTGGTGTGAAACCTCTGAGGTCTCTCCAGCTGCTGCAGGTATCTGGTGGGGTATATACACAAGGGAGCATTGTACTCTATTAGTGGTCTGATGAGGGATAAATACAGAGGAGTTATAACATCCTCATCTCTGGAGGTGATGCTCTTATGTATGAGATGTGCAACATAGAAGGCCTTTCTTACCACTGTGGAAACATGGTAACTGCAGTTAATGGTGCTATCAACCTGTGTTCCCAAATCTCTCACCACAGGGTTTCAGCTAAGGGGAGTACTGCTAATAACATAATGTGCAAGGACTTCCTCTTGGCCATAAGGGCTGAAAACACATTATTTGGTGTTTATTTTGAGTCCATGGCTTTGGTACAAATCTTTTGTCTGTGTAAGTCCTTTTTGTAGTATGTCAGCATCGTTGTGGTACTCAGTGATTGCATCCGGTTTGCAGTCATTGGTGAACAAGGTAAGCCACAAGCCATCTATTTTTCCCTGGACATCTGAGAAATATATTCAAACCATAGGGGGCCTAGCAAAAATCCTTTTGGTGCACCAGTGGTAACTGGCCTGCTGCTAGAGGTGGAATCCCTAAATTTTAATGTATGTGTTCTGTTGGCAATCCATTTGGCTACCCTTCTAGTGATATATGGGTTAATGCCCACCTGTGTGAGTTTATCAATGATGCCTGAGTGGGAAATTGTGTCAAAATCCTTGGCTAAGTCAAGATAGACTTTACAGTTTTGCTTTCATCCAGGGCTTTGGTGACATTCTGAAAGTCATCCACTAGGTTTTAATAAGCATTCTCTACCCTTAACGAAGGCAAATTGTGCCTGGACAACAGTTTGAAGGTCACCTATGTCTTTGTTGATAAGGTCCATGATTATTCTCTCCATGGCCTGGGAGATACAGCTGGTGAGTTTTAGGGGTCTATAGTTCCCAGGGTAGGTTGACAGACTCCTTTTGTCCAAGGCAATTACTGTTGCTGTGTTCCACTCTGCTGGGACAAAGCCAGCTCTTACACTCTGGTTGAAGAGAGTGTCAAGTGGTTCTGCTAGGTCCAGAAAAAGTTCATAGCAGTGTGGCAAAGCAAATAGGCAGCTGATGTCTTATACCCAAAGTCAAAGTAAACTCAGAAATAAAAGCAGAAATCCAGTATTTATTGAACTGCTATGTCCTGTTTCAGACTATTTAGTAGGCAGCCTATGATGTTATCCAGTCCCATAGTGGCTGTTATTCTGCCCATGGAGAGTGTGATTATGAACTGCTCTTTGCAGATACTAGGTGGAGGACTGGTGACAGTTATGCTTAGGGGTATGTCTTGTGGGGACAGGAGGGGTGAAGTTTGCCTCAAACTTTCTGGTAGTAGGTTGGCAATGTCTTCAGGGTCAGTATGAGTGGCACCGTCCACTACTAGTTTAGCACAAAGCTGGCCCTTCACTTTTAGATTTCTGAGGTAGCTAAAGAATGCCTCCTGATTATCTTTATTTAGAGATGTTGCTAGTTTAAGTTTGTACATGGCTTTAAAGGACTTTACAATATAGCTAATTTATGTAGGAAATAATACCGCTAACACTCCTAAAGTATCCTCCCAGCAAATAGGCAAAACCAAATGTTACAATGAATAAAACTGTAGGATACACCACGAGAAGTCCAATATGAAGAAAAAATTCTGCTTTATTCCAACGAAAAATATATAAAAATGAAGATGAGCGCTTTCGCGTGCACCATGCATGCTTCATCAGATCTATTTAAAATGTGTTAGTCTTGTCTTTATATAGTATACACTAATCATTTAAACTATCACAATCAGCAAACTGCTGTCTAATTGAAGGTATTACCATCAATTAAACTTTAAAGTGTCCTGGTGCATTTGACAAATTTATCTTCTTTTCATTAAAAGTGTACCATATTTCAAGTGCGTTAAGTCAATTAAAAAACAACATATCTATGAAAGACATTTTTGATGTCTCAGTTTGACAAATATGAATCATTTAGCCTAGCTTGATAAAAATATAAAACAACGCTGTGTTAAACCAACAACAGCGTTTGCAGGTATTTACAAAACAATGTGTCATACTTGCTGCTACCGCTGTAAAAATAGCGTAACAAAGTTGTTACAGGCAATTACTAAGTATATATGCATCGTACAATGTTTTTAAAATGTCCAAATGCATTCAACAGAATTGTCTTCTTATTACTAAAAATATACGATGTATCAATTGTTTTATCGTCAATTAAAAAACCAACATATCTATAAACAACATTTCTGACGTCTCATGGCAAATGGAAGTTGTTAAATATAGCTGACATTCTCAACTTATTAGTAGAAGTGTAGATCCACGCTGTGTTTAATCTACAACAGCATCTGCAGGTATTTACAACACGAAGTGTCGTACTTGCTGCTGTCGCTATGAGAATAGCGTGACTGAGTTGATGCAAACATTTTCTAAATATATATACACAATATACAATAGTTTATAACCATAATTTTCTAGAATAAAATATTAAAAACCTAGTAACTGAACTATGATTCCATAAAAACTCTCTTGCCCAACATGCTGTAACTCAAATTAACTTCAACAACATGATTAAATTTATTGATTATTAAAGAATCAGATTTCATCAGTTAAATTTAAAGCATCATACTGCATTAATCAGGTTATGACTTATTATCGCTGGAATTATTCAATATATCAGATGTCTAGTTAACAGTTAGAAGCAACATCACTATAAAAGACATTCAAAATATTGTTGTAAATAAATACATATCAAAGAAATATAAAATATGTAAAATGGAAAATGTATATAAAAAGTGAGTCAGTTAAAAAAATAATAAATTAGTTAATAAGTTGATTCAATTGAACAACATGCCAAACTATTAATGAGGCATCAAATCTATGAAATATATGTCTTATTGATATTTATACCTTAGGTTCCACATCTATGACTGAGTTTTAAATAAAACTCATGTCGTAGGCTAATCCATCCCATAGATGTCTTGTACGCAAAAATCTTACACTCTGGTTGAAGAGAGTGTCAAGTGGTTCTGCTAGGTCCAGAAAAAGTTCATAGGAGTGTGGCAAAGCAAATAGGCAGCTGATGTCTTATACCCAAAGTCAAAGTAAACTCAGAAATAAAAGCAGAAATCCAGTATTTATTGAACTGCTATGTCCTGTTTCAGACTATTTAGTAGGCAGCCTATGATGTTATCCAGTCCCATAGTGGCTGTTATTCTGCCCATGGAGAGTGTGATTATGAACTGCTCTTTGCAGATACTAGGTGGAGGACTGGTGACAGTTATGCTTAGGGGTATGTCTTGTGGAGACAGGAGGGGTGAAGTTTGCCTCAAACTTTCTGGTAGTAGGTTGGCAATGTCTTCAGGGTCAGTATGAGTGGTACCGTCCACTACTAGTTTAGCACAAAGCTGGCCCTTCACTTTTAGATTTCTGAGGTAGCTAAAGAATGCCTCCTGATTATCTTTATTTAGAGATGTTGCTAGTTTAAGTTTGTACATGGCTTTAAAGGACTTTACAATATAGCTAATTTCCTTGTTCAAGCTGTGGAGGGTGTCCTTCCTCTGCTGAGTCAGTTTCCTCTTGTTTTTATAGGTTCATAGTTGTGTACTAGGCTAATGGCCCTGGAGCCTTTACAAGCCTAGACGATAGGATTGCCCAGGCATTGTGCTACCTGACCTTAGTCCCCGGTGTCTCTGTCGAGTAAAGGCACTGGAGTGATCCCAGGAGTGAATTTTCTATTTCTCATCCAGTCATCAAGATTTCTCTTGAAGAGAGCCAGTGAGGTGCTCTGCTTGACATGTATTGGAAATCTGTTCCATAGCATGGGCAGTCTCTGGGTTATGAACCTGTCCCTCCAGCATGTTCTGTTGATTGTGGTAATGAGGTTGAGGTCTCTGGAGCGAGTGGTGTGGAGGGTTTGGAATTTCTTTAGATGTAGCATTTCTAACAGAGCTGGGTCCGACATGGCTTTGTAAATCAAGCAGAGATTACCTCTAAGTAGGAGATATGAGACAGAGAATAGTTGGAGTTTTTTGAGTCTGCCCATATAAGACAAATGTTTAAGGCCTAGGATCCCCTTTGCGAGGTACTTTTGTGACCTCTCCAGTTGTTGCAAGTGTTTAGTGAGGTACATGCCAAACTGGGCATTGTACTCAATGATTGGCCTAATGAGGGAAGAGTAGAGGGAAACGGTGACCTCTTTCTTCCTGGATGCAAAACCCTTAGTAATGAGATGTGCCACATAGAAGGATTTTCTGACCACAGTGGCAATGTGGTGGTCAAAAGAGAGGTTGCTATCAACTTGTGTTCCCAGATCTCTTTTAACACCTTCTGTGTTCAGTGGATTACCATTAATGTGGTAATTCATGGGAACCGTGTGTTTCCCAAAGGGGATAATGACACATTTTTGGCATTGAGCTTAAGACTCTGTGTTCTTTGACATTACTTTCTTCCTCTTGTTATATAACCTATGTATGCCTGATGCCCACCAGGGTGGCTTCTTTCTTTTCCGTTGGGACCTTGTTTTGGTCAGCTGACTCTATACATTTGTATAGGTGTTTATACAGGCCATTTGTGTACACCTCTCTATAGCAGTCATTGTTGGAAGTTGTAGCAGGGGGTTTGCAACTATTTATGGCATCGGTTAGGAGGCTATAGTTTGCTTTGGATAAATATTTCATCCTTTCTGCTCTTGAGAGGGGTGTTGGATATGATTGTGAATGTGAATGAGACTGAACTGTGATCCAACTTGACCAGGGGGGCTAACACACAGGGGTTAGTGCAGAGAACCACTATGTTGGTAAGTACTAAGTCTAGGACATTCAAGCCCCTTTGTGGGGGTGTGTACTATCTGTTTCACAGCATGTGTATTAACAAAGTCCAGGAACTTCAGGGTGAGTGTGTTTGTGCACATATACAACTCCAAATCGATGGAAGGATAGTTGAAATCACACATGACCATGGTGTTTGGCTGTATAGTGAGTGACTCAAGTAGGTCCAAGTAGACAGGGTGATACTTGCGGTTCAGGGTAGGGGACCAGTAGCTAGCAATGATATGGAAGGAGTTTTACATGCAGTTAGTTGGACTTGGAGTAGTGCTATGGAGTTGTACTCTTTGACTAGTCTTGCGGTGCATTTTTCTTTAATGAAGATGTAGGCACTTCTGCCTTTCGTTCTTTCTTGCTCGTTTTGATGTCTGAATGTGTGGAAGACATTATACCCTTGCATCTCCAGGGGGCTCTCTGTGGCCTTGAACCATGTTTGTGTGACTGCACAGACATGGGCATCTTCTAAGGGAAGGAATTCTTCCAGTGAGTGCACTTTCTGATTTATACTCTTTGCATTAAGCAGCATAACCTTCAGTTTGTCTCTAGTGGATTCTTTTACATTGGGACTTTAGTTGTTCTGACATTGCCTAAAATGGTCACTATGGGGGAGGCGAGCACCTTCATATAGTACAGTGAGGTACATCTCCAGTCATTAACTGCAACATGGACTATGGCAGAGTCATAACGGTATTTGTTGTTGAGAGACTTGAGTGCGTGTGTGATCTGACGGATCCTGGCACTTGACAGACAGCTGACTGTGAACTTCTCATTGCCCAGCCTGGCGAGGAGAACATCTGTGTCTCTCACTATGGAGTCGCTTATGAGCAAGACATTTGGTTTTGAGGTGTTTTGCCTGAGGGGCTTATTGACTGAGACACTGGTGTGTGTATTATTATGTGTAGTGAATTCTGTTGGGTCTGCACTGGGTGCAGTAGGTTTGTGCTTGGGAGGTCTCTGATCTTTAGTTAGATTTCTAGTGAGTACCTCTGCATATGTGGGTTTATATGTTGTGTTATGTGCAAGCGGTGAACTGGGTCTCCTGACAACATGTTTGATATCTGGTTTGTTGTTATGTGAGAGAATTGATTCCAAATTCAGAGTACAGATACTGCTCTCACATGATGTATTAGTTTGTTTTAGCAGTAACTGGTTGTTAATATACACGAGGCAATTGCTCTGTTGCCTCATGATGCCCATGTAAATCAGGTTGCTATGAGTAATGGTGGGAAACTGTTCATCCATTATGGAATGTATATACTGTAGTAACTAGTGGGGAGTGGGCTAGATGGATCAGACTTTAGTGTAAGACTAACAAAATGTGTCTATTCTATGGAGGGCTAGGGTTACAAAAAATGTGTCAATGTTTCACAATGCACACCTGAGGTGCTTGCAGGGCAGCAGTGCAAGCTCTGAGTGGCTACGGTAAACTGAGTGCAAACACCGCAAAACACAACACTGGAATACAAGTGAAGTTAAACTATTTTAAAAAAGTACTCAAAGGGAAAGGCAAAGAGTGAGGCTTATTCCAGCAATCCCCAACTCAGATGGGTTTTTGGCTGCACAGTTCTACCACAAGGGTGCAGGGGGGCCTTCTTAATGTAAAAGTGCTGTTTATAGTGCTCTGATGATGCCAAACAGTCTAGATTCAGCAAGGCTGAATCGAGGCTATACTATAAAATGCAGAAGTACTAGAAATCCAAAGTGCAGAAAATCACAATCACAACAGAAGAACAGTTTAAATAAAGCAGTAATTCTGTAGAATACTAGAAGAGTGCACACAACAAACTTTCCTAGTGTGAAATAAGCGGTCTGGAACCCAGGTGCTTAAACCAGAACTCAGACAATTTCACAATGACAGACAAATAAGCCTTCAACCAGCAATTGCCAGCTTAGATAGGTGTAGGCTATCCTCCCCTGCCACAAGAGCCTACACCACAAACCTTCCTAATGTAAAATAACTGGTTCGGACACCAAGTGCTTAAACCGTAACAAAGAGTCTTAGAACAACAGCCACAATGAACATTCAACCAGCAATTCCCAGCTCAGAAGGGCAGAGGCTACCATTGTCTCCCACAAGAGTTAGACGACAGACCTTCTTAAAGTAAGACAACTGTCTTGAAGCCCAAGTGTTTAAACCAAAGTAAAAGGCTTAGAATAACATATTCAATTGAATGAGATACCAGAGAGATGACAGCGACATATATTTTAATCTACCCACATTCATCATGTCATGGTTAGTAGGTTCTGTGTTACATTGATGAGAAAGCACTGTGGTCTGTCCAGCTACTGCATGTGTCTGCTGAGGTTCATGCAAAACAGAACATTATGCTGTATTGTTCTGATGAGTTTGACTACAGTGCTGTCATACAATCATGAGATCTGAATGTGATGGTGTGTTTATGATATGCACCATATGTATGTAATGGCAAACATTAAGGTGAAAGGCTATAAAGTAATGAGACACATTGCAGTTCCTGACCTCCCAACCCTTACAAGAGAATACACTAGAAAGTTCTGGCATGATGATGCTATCCACTGTATCATTTGGGAAGGCAAATATAGCTGACAGCTACAATTATCAGTTCAACAACACAAATGCAGATATACTAGGTACCAATCTAGTTACAAACCCTGTAAATCAGACACAAAGCTTTTGTATCCCTGAATACAAAAGAGAGAAAATGGGGATATGGCACAGTTCTTATCATTTCCGCAGGGTGCTGGGGGGTCTAGGCTGACATAAAAGGTCAGTGAGCGTGTGTGTGAAGAAGAAAGGGAAGCAGGCAGACTGTGTGTGTCTGTAGGTGTCCTCCATGTGAAAGTGATGTGTGAGAGTCTGCATGATCACAGCCAAGCTCAGTGCTAGCTCTACATCTTGGTATGTTGGACAGGTGTGAGCGGTACATGGTAGAGGTGGCCGTTCATCCTTGACCATGAGTATTGGCTCTGCCAGGAGTTGCACTGGCACCTCCATTCCCAAGGTCAGATGGAGTGCTGCTACCTGAGCATGACTGATGTCTGCTAGACATGCTTCCTTCAAGGGAACACCCAGGACCAGGACCCCATGGCCTGCCACATTTGGGCATGGGCAGCACACTCACTGATGGACAAGTAGAAATACTGCTACTACGGGAGTGTGATCAGGAACAACCACATTGGCTATCAGTAGATGTTGTGGCTAACCTACGCCCTTGAGGATGCTGTTCCCCTTCCAGCAGACATTTCATCACAGACACTGCTCACTCCATGACAGACACCCCACAGTCCATCACAGACACCCCTTGCCCAAGTGTGTCATTCATCTGATCCAGGGAATCAATGAGATGATGGAGGCATTCACACATGTCAGATTGTGCCACATCCACAACCCTGGGCATTTGTCTGGAGTGCCTTCTGGAATGTGCCTATGCCTCCATGATGGCCCTAAACATACATTGTGTGACATGGGAAGAGACACCTGCACCAGATGGAGGAGAGACAGCAGGCCACGTCTGAACATTCCTATCAACCCTCCTGCATGGCACCTTGCCACACCTTAGCTATGGCCAGACTCAACAGACACTGAAGCTGCAGTAGCCGCACTTCCCTGCTCAATGTCATTGCCCTCCACCTGTCTTATATCTGTAGCCTCAGTGGACTGGGTAGGCATAGGCCCACTGGCTGTGTTCAGGGAAAAAGAAGGGGGGGCTTGATGTCAACCTCTGTGCCAGATTCAACTCCCCAGCCCCTGACTGTGCCTCAGTTTTGCCACCATCATCGTCAGTGTCTGATGAGACACTGACACTGTCAGGATCACCTGTGATAAAAAGGGAGGAATACAGGCACACATTAATACCTGCACTACTATGGTGCAATATATGCTAAACAACTAACAGTGGTGCCACTATTATAGAAAGTACAGCAATGCACACATCAGGCCTTAAAATTACACATTATATTTCTAGACATTGATCTGCAGTACTGTAATAACTTGATTTGGCTTACCATCTGCCAGAGGTATATGCTGCTGGATTCCTGACAGTCCTGAAATAAGTTAAACAAGAGGCAAGGCCAACATTACCACATTTAACAGTAAGACAGGGGGTGCTAAATGTACTCCTCTCAATCTGCATGATGTGTTAGTTCAACAAAAAGATAGCTGACAACTCCAAACTGGGCTTATCATTGTACCAATCTTCAATCCCCTCCCAAAAAAAAGACATATGACACAGAAGTAACTTTTACTTCAATTGTTTTACTATACAACAGTATTCAACTGGTCATATAACAAAGCCTACTTGAATGCTTTTCCTGGGACTGAGAAAGAGAGATACCCACATCAATCCCATATTGTGGGCCTCTCTGCTGTGAGTTGTTCTGTTGTAGAAGATTCACCAAGAATTCCTCATTGGGGATGAGAGGTGGTTCTATAGCAGGCCCACCATTGGTTACCCTCTGTTCTCAGGCAACAGCAGCTGCATGCCTCCATGCAGATGTAAGCATGTTAGTGGCTCTGTGGCACATCTTCTCATAAGTACAGCCATGGCCACTCATGGCATTTATATTTGTAATGATCTGCTTCCATAATTTCAGTCTCTCTGGCATATTTGGATGACCCCATCTGGGATGAAAAGCACCATATTGATGGACCACATCCACAATTATTGTGCTCTCTCACTGAAGCGGGATCTGCACCTCAATGACATTTTTGGTCTTAAAAAAAAAAACAAAATGATAATACACATAACTATCACAAGTACAAAGTAACTATTACCAGATAAAACAGTTAAAGCAGGCAGTCAGTAGTACTCACTGAAAAACATAAAACATACTACAGATGTCAAATAATAACAACAGACAGGCTGCAAAACAAGGAGAGTAGCAAGAGAAACATATCCTCATTTGTGCCATAATGGTAACTCAACAGTGCTCCCCAAAAGAACAGTTCATTCTAGTTTTTGACATAACAGTAACTTTTCTTTGCTCCCCCCACCTATTAAAGAACAGTGACATGAACCATTTTGCTAATAAAACACATTTGAAATGCTAAGCATGCATTCAAAGGACCTGTCCCTAAAACATTTGTACATATGTGTCACACAGCTTACTATTTTTATGTATTGTCAATCATTTATACCTCTGAAATGGCTTGACAAATATGACCATGCCATTAGTACACTTCTAACTAATGCATACAGATAACAGTGAAAAGGCTTTACTTCACATTATTCATTAATATATTCCAGCATATGCATTATGTAGGTAACAGAATGACAGCATACCTGCTGGAGTTAAATACTCCTCTGTAAAGATAGCTTGGGAAATATTTTGCTTTGCTGAACATGTAGCAAGTATCTTCACCATTAGTTTGGCTAGCTACACATTTGCCTTTTTATAATGGAGTAAAATATTACTAGATTGCATATGTCTAGGCTGTGTTTCAGAGATGCTAATTACAGCATAAGCAGCTGAATTGTATACTAATTAACCAATGTGGTGGAGCTATTCAAGAAGTTATAAAACAACCATTTAGACTCCATGCTGTTTTTTTTTGTGTGGATTTCAAAAGGAGTGGAGTACAGACACAGAATGTCTACACAGACAGAATGTTAGGAGTTGCTGCTACTTAATTTCTTTTGTATGTGCTAAAGGCTGCGGGTGATGCTGCTGCTGCTGCCAATAGGCCTAGGCTGAGATGGAAAAGAGCTTCCATGCCACATTTAACTTATCACAACATACACAACCTGGATATTATACAGTGTTACAGGGTGAACAGGGACACAATACAGGAACCCTGAGACCTCTGCTGGCCTCAACTCAGAGCCACAGCCTTTATCTCCCCATGTATTGGCTGTGCACTGCTTGCATCACACTCAATCCTGAACTAGCACTGTGGAATCTGCTGCATTTACAAGGTAAGTAATGAACATGTAATGTATTGTATAATAATATTATGACATGTCTATGTTTATTTGTGGCATCCAACCTTCCACTAATTTGATGACAACTGCATATATCATAGTGTTACTAGTGAATATTCTCACACATTTTAATGTAAATTATATACACTGGCTTACCCACTGCATGTCTTTGAGTACTGGTCAGATAACTGATGAATACCCAAGAAACACAGAAAGGTAGGGTACAGATGTGCATTTGCAAGGAATAATCATAGCAGGTTGTGTGATCAGTAAGTGCAGTACATCCAAATATATTACATATAATACATTTACAAATACCAGGTCATGCCTTGCTATCAGTGTACATTCGGTTGCACTTGGTTGTATGAGGAATCATGTCATGTATTTGCTGTAAAGCTGTTTGTGGGCAAATATGGATATGTCCCACCTCCTGTTTTCTGACAATGCATTACAGTGAAAGTTGGGATACACACTATGTGGTCATATCTCGTGCACTAACAGTTTCTACTGTGTATGTCATAGATTGATTTTTCCACATTTCACCTAATTCTCCATGTTTTATACTTTTTTTTCTTTTCTTGGGGGGCACTGTTTGCTCAGTGCACCACTTAGCACAAATGGCTTTGGCTATGTGTATTTTGATTAGGCTTAGAATCACAGTGCACAAACTGGAAGAATGGGCCAGCTAGGTAGCAGACTGGAGATAGACAGAAAGAAACATACACTGGATATATCCAAATTATACTATTGGCTATCACTCAAACACATTTCCCAGCAGTGAGCACTGTGCTGCACAACAGTCTCAAACGTTTCAAATCCAGAAAGTGTACCCTCCCAGTAAATGTGATACCTACAACTGAGGAGGAAAACATCATTCTACATTGGTCTTGATCTGTGATAAGCATGGTAGGCATTCCTGGAGAGGTTTTGAGATTCCATGCTCAAAGATAGGATGTTCAGGAGTCCAAAGTGTTTGTTGGACTCCTAGTGCATGATCATGGGCCCAAGCTGTTGCAGAGGGACTATATTGGCTCAGATTACAAGGCAGAGGCATGGAATAGTTTGGCCCGGGTTCTAAACAGTACTATTGGTATCCCCTGCACTGATAAACAATATAGGAATCACTACAGAGAGCTCAGGCTGAGGAAGAGGGATACCATTGACAGCTGAATGTGTAAGTATCACTTACAGAGACTACTTGTCAGGGTTAAAAGCTGGATATAGTCAGGACTGGTATGCTTAATGGCATTCAGTTCTGTTCTGTTTTTACCACAGCTATCACAGACTGGGAACTGAATGAAAAAAACCATTCTGCTAAATTGGCACAGATGCAAGATGTATGTAGTATTTATGTATCCCAACAGAAGGGTTATTTTAGCATTAAAAGTTACGATGCATTTATTGGTTAATTATACCGTTGTATCAAATTGAGCATTCATGATACAAATGATTTGGTCCAATTCCTTATACAACAGATTATATATCCCTCTGTCTCGAGGTTAAAGTCCAAATTTAGCAAAATTTGTGCATATATGTTCATGTTTTTTTCTTGAAGAAATGGATAGGTATGGTTCTTTTCTACATCTGTTCTGCACATTCCTGCCCTCCTTTCACTCTGTTCTTCCTCCTGCTTGCTCCCCATTTCACCACTTTGTTGTCTTTCCCATTTATTTTCTTTAAAGCATAGTGATGGTGCTCATCATGCACTAATGCGTGGCTAAAGCAAAAAGTTCTAAGTATTATATAGCTGGATTGGAAACCAGTACCATTTAAGCATATTTTACAGACTTCATACATGCTTCAGAACATGGATGTACATGTAAAATTATGTGAAACTGTTACTTACAACTGGATTTGAGCCATGTACCATCTGAACAAAAAATGCATGCATTACTGCTTTAACAGGGGGTGCTGCAGACTCTAGCATCTGCATTTTAGAAACTGTATAGCAAATGGCAGGCGTAATGGCTGCTATATACACCTACTACTTAACTAAATCTCTGGCTGCCGGAATTAATGCACTTAATGCAGTAAGTTCCTTTTTGGGGCAAATGGTATAGCTATAGGTAAAGTATTTTTGTAATAACATTGCTTATTGATCACTCAGCCTTGTGCAACATTGTACACTACTGCTGTACAAAACTAAATGATTATCTCATAATAATGCTTTATCAGACAATGCAGGTGATCATGCAATTCTGCTTTGTACAAGTTTATTGAAGAAGGTATGACATTAATAATATGTGGAGCCATCACAGGGGACTACAAAGGGAAATCTTTTCTGAACTGTGTCTCTTACTATTGAATGTATTAAAAACATCTGCTAGCTGACTGACACTGTGGCAGCAAGTGTAAATACAGTGTTGTTGGAGGCAGATGGTGCTGGGTTCAAATTTGTGTGGAAGTAATAATTTTACAAGTGTGTGATACTTTAAATATATCTACTTATATTGCTGCCATTCACCATTGCTTCACATTATTGCGCAATATGCGCCACTTTGCAATAATTCGTTAAAGAAAAGTAATGGAGAGACAGGAAATTGGTGCAATGCAGAGCAAGCTAGGGGAAGAACAACGTGAAAGGGAGGCAGGAATGTGCAGGAAGAATGTAGGAAAGAAGCATAGCTATCCATTTTATTTCCAGAATAAGACATAAACATATATGCACAAATTTTGCTGAATTTGGATTGTCACCTTTAGAGAGAGAGTAACCACAACACAATCTGTTTTTTAGGGAATTGGACAGAATTATGTGTGTCATGAACATGAGTGTATGAAATGGAGAGCTATGTATGGGACTTTTTTTCCATGGGATAAGTGCCCATTTTTTTTTGAGAGATTGAGTAATATTGGAGAAGGGCATATCAGAATGTCTGGGTGAGGTAAGTTGGGCAGGTGAGGAAGCAACTGCAGACAAACAAGACAAACATGATAAGAGACAAGGATGGTGAAGGGCACATGAGGTGGGTGACCACCATGGTTGGAGATAGGGTGGGAAAACCTGGTCCTATACACGTTGAGGTGGTTGACAAAGAGAATATAGTCCTTATCCAGTGGACTGTCATCATTATCACATCACTGCACCATTGGCTGCAATGCTGGATGTCTGTGTCTCCTACAAGTTCTCTGAACAAGGATAGAGACCATCGAGGATGGACAGCATGGGCTCCGTCCAGAGTAGGAATGCACTCACAGTGTGGCGCACAGTCCTACGCACCATCCCTGGCAGTTCATCACTGGTGATAAACTCACCACCCCCACCACTGCTCCCAGAGGAAGCCACAGGCCTATCATATGGGGCATAACTACCTGAGTACTGGGTAGTGCAGGGGGGCAGCAGAGGTGGTGATAAGTTCTGCACCAGATGTGCTGGCAGCAGTGTTGTAGCCAGTGGAGTGGGTGCAGGTGGATCCCATGGGACAGGCCTACCCCACTGTGCTGTAGGAAAAACAAAAAAATAAAACATTAAAAAGAGAGAGAGAAGGGATGAGGCAAGAAAAAAATGCAAAACGTGTAACTTTCATATGTGACATACAAAGCATTGATACAATTATTTGACTGTTTAAACTACAAACTTCTAACAAGTTTCTTCCTTACTTTTAAGACTACCAGTTAATAACAGAGGCATACTATAGTACAGATTTTAGCCACCAGTCCTTGATGTATGCATATATTGCACATATGCATTATACTGATTACAGTTTACAGAAGGTCATTTGTGCCACTAGTATAGACGTATGAAGTTACATTCCAATAAATGATGAAAACCTAACAGTATTATATATTTGGGAACTGTGATTTCTGAACCCACAACTAATGACTACTCTCAAATACTGTACTGTTCTTTTGTCCTACAGACTACTGCATGCATACTTTCCTTTTACAGTTTAGAGATGCATGTTCACTGTTATTTGAGAATATGGCACCATTGCTTTGTGCTACAGACTAAGGCATGCATATTTTCTTTTACATTTGGAATATGCATGCTCTATTTGATACAACTATATTACATACCAACTAAGTTGCCCTTAACTTTTAATGCCATAGAAGTACTATACAAATTATTATTATTACAATACTATTTGAGCAGTACTGTTCTGATGCATACATACCACATGCTTCTTGCATCCTTATTAAATGCACAGCATGGGACCGAACATTTGAGGCACACTCTGTAGCAGTTGTGGAAAAAACAGAACAGAACACCGTTATGAATACGAGTCTTGATGATATTCAAATTTTACCTCTTACAATTACTCACTGAAATTGATACTTACAGATCTGTGTGGTGTCCCCTGTCTGAAATTCCCCAATCCAAAAGATGAAGGTATCCCACTTCATCCTCTGGAAGTCATCTAAGTAATGTCTGCATTCCTCACCAGTGTGGAAATACCTGTAGCACTGGTTAAAGCCATGGCAATACAATTCCAGGTTTCAGATTTATATTCTGAGCCTGGATAGTCCAGTTGCAGCAATTGGGGCCCATGCTCCTTAACTAGGAATCCAACAAAAATGTTGGACTCTTGGACACCTCATCTCTCTGCACAAAAGTGCACACCCTCTCTAGCAACTCGTGACATGTCAATTTATAATGAGCATTTCCTGCAAATTGCATTTTATATACTGTTGTTTTCCAGCCTATTGCACATCTCATTCTTAAGGAGACTGCACACATTTTGGCTTGACAACATTTGAAAATGCTGCACATTGCTTACCATCGCACAAATATGGTAGGCGAGGGTGCGTAATGGCAGGAACTGTGTTTGCACGATGGTAAGTGATGTGCGACTGTGGCAAACAATGCAATATTTAGATTATTAGGTATACAGGCTCTTGTGTAAATGGGCTAGTCAAATGTACCATGTCTATGGTTCTCTTACAGTTACAGCTATTACCATAAGAATGTTGAGAAAACAATTGTGTATGTTGCACTTCACTGCTATAATCTACAATCTCACAACAGTAAAACAAAATTTGCACACCTTGTATTAGAATCCCGGAAAATCTACACTCCACACCTACACTTAACACCTGCTGCCATGGGATTAGTGAGATATCTGCTTTGTTAGTAGTTATTGTAAAGTTTTCACAGTTAATCTTTGCACAATGCCACTTAACATGTTTGCGCGATGCACAATATTATTAATTGAACACATCCGGTTTATATGTGTGGCTGTCGGGTCATGTCTACAACATGGGTGGTCCATTCCACCAATATGTGCAGTACTGAACTAAGTGCAAACCAGGTGTGCACAGCTAAACATGTTTATGCCTAGCGGTGCTTTGCAAAAAAAACAAAATGAAAGCACAAAAGGGAGACTGTCCAGAGTTCTGCAGAATGTCCAGATATTTGCAACATATTTTTGGTGTGCTCCTTGTAAAATATTGGTTTACTGTGAAATCACTGAAGACTGAAGTCAGTATATAATGGCACACATTTCTGTTTTTACTTCATATCCTTCAGTTAATGCATGTTGACCCTTTGTCCCCCCATTAGCTTAGTGTTTAACCACATTACTGGCACTACAAGGTTGTGTGGAATGAGTCACATTCAGTGTACAGGTTTTGCAGCCAGCAACACCAGTGCAAGCTGTAACAGCGCACCAGACATCACTAATATACATGAAGCGAGGCTGCACGATGGTACATGATGAGCAGTATCTCATACACAGATATACTGTGTGTAGGTTCTGCATGAATCTTACATGGAGTTTATTGGATCCTGACCATTTTGTTTTATGTTTAAACAATTTTAAATTGGATTCTCTGTATGTACTCACCTCCAGCTAAGCAATCCTTGGGCACCCTAAATTCTCTTTCAGCTTCTTGCCTGCTGGTATTTGCCTGGACTGAAAAGGAGGAGGCTGTTATTTATTTATTTTTATTCAGACACTCCTTTACATTTAACAATATTATGTTATCTATAGATTGTCCTAGGAAATGATTTTAAGGATAAGGTATTAC
>NC_056751.1:683225019-683250019 GCF_019279795.1 Protopterus annectens | reverse complement strand
GTTTTGAAGCTGACTTTCTGCCATTTTGGTTGTTTAACAAGTTTTGAATACTCAGATGAAGTACTAATACCTGTGGTGCAACGCTCTTCCAATATTTACATTGTTTTTTGTTCTGCTGAGCGTTCTTTAGCGGAATTCACTTCTTTTTCTGGATTTGACTTATGAAAAAAGTTAAATGGATGTGACTTTGAAGGACTTGCCATAGTATCCCGGAATGAGACCCAGACCATGGCTTCTAAGGGCGCTGATAGTAACGAAGCACCTTGGAGATATAACAAAGAGTCTTAGATCTTCATTTATCTGTTGCATAAATAACAAGTAGGAGTGCCTGACTTGGGACTCATATGAGCTTCCCATTATAAAGTGGGTGCCTGGCAAAGGCTTCCGGGAGTGGTTTCTGATGCCACTAACATAACCCACGGGGGGAGCAGTGAAGGCACTACTAAAGTGACCCGCAGAAGTACCATCCCGACTTTCCTAGGCAGATGGAAAAAGAAGTCAGACAAAGGGCACCTGAGATGTATTGTAAATGGCCAGTTTGCACAAACATTTGTATTCTGCAAGGTAGATGTATGAGTTGTAGACATGTTACTGAATGGAGTTTTTTATTTATTTTATTTTATAGCGTAGAGGCCTTACAGGAGAATAATTTTCTCCATTAGAGTAGAACAGAATGACTTGTTTGGTGTAGAGGTGCATATTATTTTAAATTGATCTGTATTTACAATTGCCTTAAGAGTCTATATTACTGCATTAGCTATCTAAAAGCATTCATTTGGGGTATCCTGGACAGATAAGAGTGCCCATTTTAAGATTTACCAAGGTATTTGTAGTGTAGATTTGGTGATATTTAGAGTATCAATATATGGTTATTCAGGTTTATGTATTTGTGACCTTTGCAGCTTGATTCCAGTATGCCTGTTATTGTTAGAGAAGGGGATAGATGTCAAATGCAGGTGGACGCAAGCTACTTCTTGTTGTTTCAGGACTGTATAGACAGAATCACTATTCTTTCCCACAAAGTTCATAACCACAGCTGCACACATCAGGACTGCTACCTGTGACTACCCTGTTTAAACAGCATATAATAACAGAAGAGCATTTTACTTCCTACATACATGCAGTCATTATGATTATAGCCGTGTTAGTATATTTGTATGCTTTCATTCATTAAATGTGTTTAATATATTTATGAGGATATTGGATGCTGTTGTCTGTGCTAGCATGACTGACTGAAGCTTTGTAAATTTTTGTAAATAATTGTAAATTACCTTGTGTTATATATGCCAGGATGCAGGCGGCTGCGGTGGTGCAGTGGTTAGCGTTGTCACCTTACAGCATGAAGTACTCTGGTACGATCCTCAGCTGGGTTGCCTTCTGTGTGGAGTCTGCATGTCCTCCCCTGTGGTCATGTGGGTTTCCTCCAGGTGCTCCGGTTTCCTTCCACATCCCAAAGACATGCTGTAAATGGATTGGACACTCTAAATTGGCCCTAGACATGAGTGCGTGTGTGTGCCTTCTGTGGAAGGTTGGGTGCTGGGCTGGCAACTTGACACAGTGAAAAACTCCACTGCCACTCATGAGCAGACAAGGTGATCTGCTGTGGTGACCCCCTGACCAGGAAAAGCCAGAAGAAAAATATATGCCAGCGTGACTAGCTATGATTTTGTAAATAAGTTTGGGTTTTCTTGATTATTACTTTGATTAATGTAAGATATTTGAATCAAACAGTGTTCTTCTGGCTGACCAAATGTACAAGTTTTTAAAAAGAATTCTGAATGTAGGTTGTGCCGTCAGCTGACCTAGATGTAATGTCATTGTGTGCCAGAGTTGAAAGGAATATAATCTCCACAGCAACTGTTTTGTTTACTTTTTAAAGTCTGATATGAGAGAGTAGAATTCTCATAACAGCTTTCTGTGCCTTAAAAAATTCTGCTAAAAAAGCAAGTGCTGAGTCATTTGAGTTGAGTAGACAGTTGTTTCCAGAGGGTCTATATCACGAAGTCAAAAGAAAAAAAGTGTCTTATATCAAACACTAAAAATCGAAAGCACTGAATGTCGAACACACGGAACAGCAATTTTTTTTTCCCAGGGAAAAAAAAATCACTGGGACTTTGCCATTTCCTACACTGTGGTGTGATCTCGGAGGTGGTATATTTAAGTAGGAGGGTGTGTGAGGGGTGAAGGCTCCCACTTTATTTTGTCTTTGGATTTTTTTTCCTTTTTCTGGAGCGCTGTTCCATTTGTTTGACATTTACCGCTTTCGGTTTTTAGTGTTCGATATGAGTGTTCGCTCTTTTTATCTTTTGACTTTGTGATATAGATCCATTTCCAGAAGAGTTCAGATCAGTAGTTACCACTCAATGAGTTTTGCATAGCTGTTCAGCAGAAATAGTAGGAGTTGCTATTCCATTCACTGAGGACCAGACAGCAGCCTGAAGAGTGGACATATATTCTTATCTTGCCTGGCAGAAGTAAGAGTATCATCTTACCTTGCTGAGCTAACTAGTTTAGACAAGGACAGTAAATCTTTAGACAGTTAGGGAACTAAAGTTATATACATAGTTAGAGTTTTTCTATAATCAGTGTGTGAAACTCTGTGGTTTATTGGAATCAATTAGTGTATATATGTTTTAAATCATTATATTTATTAAATATTTTACTACCTTTTATTGTAGCTTGTTATTTAGAAAATACTTTTAGTAACCTGAGAGTGTTTGTACTTATTGTGAGAACACCAGGGCCACTCAAATAACATGCTGTCATTTAAATCAATATTTATTTTATCGAATGTAATTGAACGCGCCATTTTGAAGGATATTGTGGTATTTGACTGGTGGCAGCCATTACCCTCTAATTTTGGGAAAGAAGACATACCAGGTAAATCTCTGTCAGTCTTTCCCAAGAGTGCTTATATGTGAATATCAAAATATTTAAGAGTGAGTGTGTCAAATACCTAGAACTGGGACACAGTGCTCTATAGTGGTTAGTATGAAGACTCATTTGGTGACCTGGAATGGAGCATATAGTCTAGTCCTAGGTTTGGAGCCTGTTCCTGGTGTACTCTTAGGAGAAATTCGGTATTTCTACCCCTGGTTTCAGTGACACTCCCTTACCAGAGACAGTGGTAAAGATTGAGGCACCTTAGTTACTACCCCGGGTTTAAGTGGGGTTGTCACGATATTAATTATAATTATGTTATGCAAATTGTTTTTCTTTCTCCTTTTTCTTCCTTTGTTGTCATTATTTCTTTTGAAAATTTCCGTTTATTTTATTTTATTTCCTTCCATTTGCTTTCCTATTTTGTGCAGTAGTTGCCCTAGTGATGCCAGTGGTGTGGTCATCGTTTATGGTTCCCAGAAGACCAAGCCAGTCCCTTTATCTACCCAAACCAGCATACTGGGTGATCTCCCTGCTGTCTGCAGTGGAAGACAGCCAGGTGGCCTCCTTTGCTAGCCCTGGTTGTACTTCAGTGGCATTGCCAATGGCAGGAATTCTTCACATACAGGGAATTAGTACAGGTGGTGTGGAATTATTTATTTATTTATTTATGTTTGTTTACCAGGGTAGTGCACTGATCTCAGTGGACCATTTACATGCACAGCCTGTGTGAACAGGATTACATAAGAAATGAACAGAACAAATTTGTAAATGCAAGGACATGCTATAAAAGATATATGTATTTACAGATGCAGGACTATGCATGCAAGACTGTTACAACATTTACTTAATGAAGCAGTTTACAATGTTAAAACATTGGTGGAAAAATGGAATTATGCTTAGCTTTATGGATACTATGATAGACTGGTGGCTTGAAACCCACACTGGATATGTAGAAAGGCACCTATTTCAGCTGGTGCATTTTCATCAGTGACCATCCCTGCCATCACCACCTCAGACAGGGCCCACTGGAGAGGATGGGTAGGCTGGACAGGGTGTTGTGTCAGTTCACCTGGGCACCACATAAGTGGTGTGATATAGAAGGCCATATTGACTTTAACTGTCATCCTGGTGTTCCCTTCCTTATAAGTCAATACCACTTCCATATTTGTTGCTCAGTCATTCCCATCACAAGCATCCTCCCTTTGTTTGTGTGTTTCAGTATCACCTTCACTGTGTTGGCATGTCCCTGTCTTTATTTTTTATATGTTAGTGTCCTACAACTCGTGCCATGCTTTCACCTTCCCTTGTTTCCATTCTTTAAAAAAAAAATGAGCAGCTGCCCCACAAAAAGAATACCTACCACTACTTTTCTCATTCACTTCTTTAACTTTATGTTCCTCCTTATGAATTATCCTTTGCCTGCTACCCTTTATTCCCATTGACCTCTTCTCCCATTTCTACCCATTCTTGTGGTAAAAAAAAGAGCTAATCATAGTAGTGATCCTTTTCAAGTAGCATGCTGATTTTTTCATCTTTTCATGGCTCTGCATATTCGTTCATAGTGGGGTACATGCTTACTGCATGTCTATCAGTTTTTCTTCCCTGGAACCTAGATGCAGCTGTGAGGTCTCCCCTTTCACTGGTGATCCTGTTCTAGCATCACTGGGTTTATTAATTACGTGTGTCCAAAGCTGCAGATTTTCTCCTTCTTAACAAGTAATAAGGCTGGCCTGTAGTGCCCTATGATTTCTGAATACTGCATGAAGAAATTAAATGGCATGTGAAGCAATGCAAATATATTGGTGGCAAAAAATAGTCAATTAGATACAGTCACTTTGAAAAAATATATGATAATACTCACTTTGCGTATATATTTATATCTTAACTAAGTCCCTAGTTCAAAAAATTCACTTTGCATACATATGCATATCTTAACTAAGTGTTTAGCTCAAAAAATAGTGTTCACTAGCCATGCTTGTATTTCTTTGCATAAATTGTTAAAAGTCACATGCATTTCTATTCATACAGATGAATGTGATTTTAAGCAGTGCCCAAAGCATTACCACTTGGCATGGACAATACAAAGTAAGTTATACAAGAAGTGTGTGCTTTATTAGTGATACAAGCCAGTGCATAATACAATTGTCATATATATTTATTATTATACAATGACTGCCCATTAATATTCCAAAATGAGCAAGCTGATTGGTCAGCTCAATCAGCATGCCCATTGTAAATCCGAGCATATACTGTAACTTTTATTTTATTTTTTTAACAAAAATAAATAAAATCCGAAATCCGAACTTCGGACATACCAGGGAGACAGGAAAGAGAAAATACTAGGAAAATCAGGTACATTATTCAAAACTAAAGATACATACCTAATTTTCCTTGTATTTGCTCCATTATGTTTCTCACTTACCCCTAAACTGTTCGAAACTATTTTTTTTATTAAAAAAAAAAAAAAAAAAGAAAAAACGAGCAATGGAGACCTTCTTTTCTCCGTTGCTTCCTCTTTGCATAGCACTGATTTACTGCATAAGTGTGGAAACACAAGTCCCATACACATGCACAGTACATCAGACAAAGCCCCAGGATACAGGAAAAATGCTGAAGGGCACCACAGAGGCATTATACAAAGACATTATTTAAGAAAAGTCAGTATTTTTTTCTTAGTTGATGTCATTGTATAATAGCAATAACCAACTCTGTGGTGTGTGTATATTGAAAATTAACCCACGGTTGGCTTTATTTAATCACTCAGGCTCTACCCTCATGATTAAATCACACAAATTGTGAGTAAATCTTCAATATACCACACCAACATTGTCAGTTATTGCTTAAATATTAGACCGCCACATACTGACAACCCCCCCCCAAAAAAAACAAAAAACAAAAAGAGTATATGTTTTATCATGATGCTGGCAATTATTGACTGTTACTGTTCTTCAGATGAGATGGTAAACAGAGGTGCCATCTGCTTGATTTGGTGGCAACTCAGGATGATGTAAAAGAGCTCACGGCACCTATTGAAAAGAGTATCAGTCCTTTATTTAACACAACATAAAAACATTATTTACATATTTACACACTTATAGGGACATATATACACATTTCTAGTTTTTTTACTATTTATCATGTTTTCTTATAGCAACCTCATAGTCTTCAACAACTGACCTCCACTCCTGCTTCCACAACCATAATCTAATTTTTTACAATATATCTTACAAAATCTATATCCCATTAAAGAAAATTTCATTCAGTCTTTCAACCCAAATAACCCATATTACATAAAATAAATTCTTATCTATCCTTCTGACATATTCTTTCTTCTTCTTCTTATAACATTCATACAAAATCATATTCATATCTATATTGTTAATGCCATCAGTATCCCCCGACATTTATATTTCATACAGCTTTTCCAGAGTTTCACCATACTTTTACATTAAAAAAAAACATGCTCTGTTGTCTCCTTCTCCCCACAAAATAAACACCCTTTCAACTGTCTTTTTATAGGGTATATTCCCCTTTACTGGTAACTTATTTATTACCGGTCCCCATTGGAAATCATGACACTCTATTATCTTGGTATAACACTTTTCCTTACTTCCATGGCTTTAATCATTTCTTCTGGTAACATTTTCAGTGGATGTATATCATAATAATAATAATAATGTTTCATCACATTATTATACCATATCCTTATATCTGCAGCTATATTATCAGTTTTTATTTTCCATGTTAGTATTTTTTCTTGACAATTTTTAATTCTTCATTTACATATTATTTTTCTCTTTTTCTTGTTCTTATTATCTCCCAGAACGTTCTGTACTTATATTTAAACACTCTCACTAATAATTTATCATTGTCTTCCTTTACTTACTTTAATACCCTATACAAGATAAACAAATGATGATACATAACTGGATTTCATACAACCAATATCCCTTCATCTCTACTCATATACAACACAACTCTTTTTACTGGGTTTAATCCGGAATCCCCTATGAAAGAAAACACCAACTGCAGAATTTCTTTTTCATATTTTTCAGGCTCTTATAAACATTTGACATATGTGCTGTTTTGTCACTGATACAGAATTCACCAGATAAACATTTTTCCTGAATTCTAATCTATTTGTCCTCCACAGAAGAGATATTTATTTAATTTATTTTATTAAACCTTTCTCTTGTATCATAACTATATAATTTTCCAAAATTTTATTTCTAGCAAAGACACTTAATTCATTGAAGACTACACATCCATAATTTTCACCACATCAGAGAGACCCGTACTTTTATCTTTACTCAAAGTCATTCCCATTCCTTTAAACATCCATTCAGACAAACCAAGGCTTCCCTAATTCATATTTTGTTCTTAGTAACTATCATTATATCATCTGTGTATGTCAAAATTACTGAAATCACCACCTCTGTTTGCATCACATATCTAGCATCTTTCATTTTATAAGCGACTTTACTCACTATCACATTAATTACCAGTGCAAACAATATTCCATTAATGGGACATCTTTGTCTTATATCAGACTTCATGCATATTTGTTACTTAACTAAAACTTTCACTCTATTATTTTGATATGTTGACATGCATGCCTTTCTAATTCTGTTACTTTTTCCATACTTCTCTATAACATCCGACAAAGCATCATGCCAAGTTGTATCAAATGCCTTGCTAATATCACCTGCCATAAGTTTCACATCCTCCCTTTTACTTACAATATCATCCATGATTTCTCACACAACAAGTAACAATTATTGATACCCCTTCCATTTTATACCATTTATACTTTCTTCTATAATATCTGTCATCCTTCCTTCCATTCGCCTATGTATTATTCTCATAAAAATATAATCTATGTTATTTAATGTGGTTGGTCTCAAATTTCTTATTTCATTCTTCTCATCTTGTTTCCACATAAATTTTAATATCCCACTAAATAAGCCTTCATAAACAAACTCTTCCTTAAACCACTCATTAAGTTCATTTACAAAATATTATCTTTGCCAGTCTCTTAATTTTTATATATCCCATGCTCAATACCATCTGGACCTGATAGAATCAGCATTTACTTTCCTAAGTGCTTCATCCAATTCACTAATAGTAACTTTTTTTTCAAATTCTTCTTTAATTTTTAATGATTTTTTTTTACTTTCTATTCTGTCTTATTTTCCTTCCTTTTACTCTTATACATATTTTCCACATGCTGTAATATAATACTCATAATTTGTTCTTATGTTCTTTTTACCTCTCCTTTTACATTTTTTATTTCCTTCATTATATTAATATCCTCCTTTACTATTGTACCCAAATATACAGATACCTCCTCCTTCCTCCCTTGTAAATAATACCTCTGCCTAAAACGTAATGCCTTAATTTTTTCTTTCTCTCATAATACTCTCTTGTATTATTCTGTAAGTTTTCCGATACATTTTTATACATTTTCCATACTTCAGTTTCTTTTCCTTTCTTACATTATCCTGAGATTGAAAAAAAAAACACTTTTTATACATCTTCTTAAATCCACTCGACTGTTCAGACTAGTTTTTATAAAAGTCCGTCATGGTTAAATGATCCTTCCACAATTGTAACACTCCCCACTCTCCAGTTTCATCCCATAATGTCTAATTTATTCCTCCTCAATCCCTTTCCTATTTTAATATACTCCCTTTCTTTCATCACCTTCATCCATATTGCTAAATGGTCTGAGAAACCTATTACAACTGTATCACCATCTGCTACCCCCAAGCCTTACAATAATATAAAGTAATCAACTTTAGATCCAAGTGCCCCCTTCTGTAAGTCCATTGACTTTTGTTGCTCATGCTTAATTTACCACATTTTATTACTTTCTGTAGTATTTTAACATATTCCCTTTCTTATCACATTTTCTCCTTAAACCTCAAAGTCCCTTGCAATTATAATGTTCATGTTGACCACCACATAATCTAATATTTGATGAAACAGATTATCTTGTTTCTTGTTAGTTATTTATGCATATAATATGTTCTGTCCACCTCACATCAACAAATAGTTAACCTTCTCATCTTTACCAATTTGACATCTTGTATTTTCACTGTGTTATTACACAAAACAGCCACTTCAGAGCAATGATTACTTCCTAAGTTCCATATTATATTAACAGGCCACCATTTTTCTATTTGGAGTCTTTCTTCACTTGTTATGCAACAGTGATAGTAGGTAAGGTTCCTTCCCTACCTGCTGTCACTGCTGCACATGTTTTAGCTACTGTATTATCTGCTGCCACAAAAACTGACACCTCAGTTTGTTGCTGCTTTCATCTTTAACTTTGTATCACTGCTGCATACATTTTTACAGTTGCATTCTCTGCTGCCACATCACCTGGCTCCTTTTCCACATCCTCGTCACTTAAAAAAGTTATTAGCTATTTTACACCATGAAATAGCATAACCGTCACCTGGAACATCCTGCTTGATTATGTGCAGCAGAGCATCGTCATCAAGCCATTCCAATGCCAGTTTTGTTATTTGCACCACTTTCACAGACTCACTTACATCTTTCTTCAAGGAGACAGTTAAACACTGCTCATTTGTGACATTCACTACACAGGAATTTTTAACTTCTGAAACTCCATATCGAGTCACTGAGAGGGAAGACATATGTTCCCAAACAAAATCAGCAAAACATTTCCTATAGGAAAGGTTCCCCTTGATTATACTTTGACAGAGTGTGGGTTGCCAAATAATATAACCGCCAGCACTGCTGCTATTACATCACTGCAATTTGCAGAGACAAGGAAAGAGGCAACAATAAAATGAAAAGGGGAGTCAGCGGAAATGGCATTATGAGGAGATAAGAGTGACCACAAAGGTGACGGGGAAGGGAGAGAAGACTTAAATCAGAGATTAAAAAGAAGGAAAGCAAGCATTATGTGGGAGAAAAGAGGAGGTAAAGGGAAGCATGTAAATGAGCCAGACAGGAAAAATAAGATATACAAGGAGTGTAGGAAGAGGCTGAAATTCTAAATGAATTATTCACCTCAGTATTTTCCAAGAACAAGAAATGCAATATTCTGACATGGTGGGGAAAATTGCTAGTATGTCACTATAAAGGAGAAGGAGGGAATAATTCTGGCATGGAAAGGGAAAAAGCTGGCATGTGTCGATACATACTGGGGTTCAAATATTCAACAGTGGGGATGGGGGGGGGGGTTGAGAAAGGAGCTAATTATAACTAGGAAAGGCATGTCATCAGATCCCAGTGAAGATGCGTCCAGGATCCTTAAAATGTCTATTAGAGTGCTGGTAAAATTGCTCATGGAGCTATTTTATTCATTAGCAACTGAGGCAGGAGACTGCTGTAGCTGGAAACAAGCTGGTGCTATGCTACTGCAAAAGAACTTAGGGAAATGCTCACCAGGAGACAGCAGATTTGTTAGTTGGACTTTAATGGTAGGTGAGAGCAAGCAAAAGTGCAAAAGCAAACATAACAAAGTATACAGATGAAAGCAACGTCAGCCATACAGACAGTAATGGATACATGAATAAAAGATAAGGCCAGACAATCTTGACCAGTTGTATAATGAGGTATTATATTTTTCAGGAGAGATCTCAGGTGGTATTTATACTACTAGAGGAAATTTGTCCAGGGCATCTTTGGGACTTCCTCTACTCTTTCTGAAAAGTGATTTGGGATATTTTTACATCCACCAACTCAGGTTGATGGGGCTTTATTTTAATAATTCGTTTGAGGACTAACACACTCAGCAGTGTGGGTCTATATTACAACGTTGAAACATTGTAATACTGAACACCAAATGAGAGACACATATTCGTCAAAACACATTTAAGTGATTCGATGAATAATTTACAGGGCAAATATATAGTTGGCCAACTACACAGTGTTGCCCTTTTCTCCACTGTAGTGCAATGTTGTAGTTGGCATATTAAGTTAGGGGGGTGTGGGGGCAGAGCCCCCCGCATAGTTATGTTTGCAAGTGTGTGTGTGTAAATGAATTCTTTCCCAGGGAAAGAATTTGCTGTCTTGACCGTTCACGCTTTAGTGTGTTCAGTCAGGAGGTGTTCGCTTAACTGTTTCTTCGATATTCAAATATAGACCCAGCAGTGCAGCACCCCCCCCTTATGCTATACTTCAATGCCAGCAATCCATCTCCCTGGTGTTGGAATAGAACCCACAGTTTTCTGTACCAAAGGTGAGTAGGCTACCTGTTGTACCACTGACACTACTAAACATAGCTGAGCATGTCAGTAAGAAATCACTGTGAGTGATATACTTCGACTTCAGCAAAGCCTTTGTGAGCACAGATATACGCACAAATAAAAAGTATAGTGATAGACAGTAAAAGGTTTAAATTGGTGGAGCAATGGCTGGAAATGAGGACTAAAATGGCGGTAATCCATCCATCCATATCCCTCCTTTTCCCATTTTTGCACATGGCGTTGGGGTGTCACATCAACAGTAAATATCATCTAGAGTCAGTATTCAAACCTCTATGTGGCTAGCCCTGCCATGGTTGTTTGTCTATACCACACATATGCACTTGCACCTATGACCAATTTATAGTGTACAATCCAACTACCACATGTCCTTGGAATGAGGGAGAAAACCAGAGCACTGGAGAAACCCATATGAACACAAGGAGGACATGCAGATTCTCCACAGAAGGCACCCTAATCAAGAATCAAAATAGGAAAACCTCTTGCTGTCAGGCGACAAAGCTACCCTCTGCACCATTGTGCAATGGAAGGGTTGTATGGAAGATGGAAAGAAAGAAGAAAAGAAAAAAACATGGAAGGAAGGAAGGAAGGAAGGAAGGAAGGAAGGAAGGAGGGAAGGAAGGAAGGAGGGAAGGAAGGAAGGAAGGAAGGAAGGAAGGAAGGAAGGAAGGAAGGAAGGAAGGAAGGAAGGAAGGAGGGAAGGAAGGAAGGAAGGAAGGAAGGAAGGAAGGAAGGAAGGAAGGAAGGAAGGAAGGAAGGAAGGAAGGAAGGAAGGAAGGAAGGAAGGAAGGAAGGAAGGAAGGAAGGAAGGAAGGAAGGAAGGAAGGAAGGAGGGAAGGAAGGAAGGGTGGGTTCAGGAGTAAATGCATGTTAGGTATGTATCCAGAAATGGAGCAGAGGAAGCTGCTGTCTGCAGGTAGCAAACAAGGCAGAAGAGTTGATAAAAGATGCAGAACTCTTATATGACATCTGAGTAAGCTGGTTGCATAGTTAGAGAGATGACAGGTAATGTTTAACACAGATAAATGTGAGATACTACATATTATTAAGGAAATCACAGGAACAGCCAATAGACATAAAAACTTCAGGCAACAGAACTAGAAAAAGAATGTGGTGTAATAGTTAGTGAAAGTAACAACCAAAAGGAGGAGACTGAGATGGATGTGAGATTCTGGGACATGGACAGAAGATTAGATGCCTGAAAGCAGTGAAGGGATGCATCCACCTTTATAGTTACTATTGTGACCTCACCTTGAATAATATGCCTGAAAGATTGGAAGCCATGCAAGGAAAAAAACACATATATAGGTTCATAGGTAGGTACTAAGCTATCTGCCCGAGAGCATTTATAAGCCTAGCCAGAATGTGTTGGCTTTCGCCTCCCTTTTAAATTAGTTTCCTGGGCCTCTGTCTAGCAGGGCCATTGAAGTGATCCCCGGGGTGAATTTACGATTTCCCATCCACTCGTCAAGATTTCTCTTGAAGAGTGTCAGTGAAGTGCTCTGCCTAACATAAACTGGGATTCTATTCCAGAGCGAGGGAAGTCTCCGGGACAGGAATCTATCCCTCCAGCATGTCCTGTTTATTGTTGTGTTGAGGTTTAATTCACTAGAGCATGTGGCTCTCAGAGATTTGGTTTTCTTGAGGTGGAGAATGTCCATTAATTCCGGGTTGGACATTGCCTTATATGTCAGGCAGAGATCACCTCTGAGCAGGTGGTAAGCAACTGAGTAGAGCTGGAGTTTCTTTAGTCGAGCTGCATAGGGCATTTGTTTGAGGCCCATGATCCTCTTGGTGAAGTACTTCTGTGGCCTTTCCAGCTGTTGCAGGTGTCGAGTAAGGCACATTCCAAATGAGGCATTGTACTCTATTATGAGCATAATGAGTGATGAGTAGAGGGGCACAATGACCTCTCTTGATGTAGATGTGAACCCTTTTGTGATTAGGTGGGCTACATAGAAGGAATTTCTAACCACTTTGGCAATGTGGTTATCAAAAAAGAGGTTGCTATCTACCTGGGTCCCCAGGTCCCTAATTACATCTTGCATACTTAGTGGATTACTACCTATGTGATAATTCATGGGCACTTTGTTATTCCCAAAGGGGATGATTATACATTTTTTAGCATTTAGCTTGAGACCATGGTTCTGACCCCAGATATCTGTCTTTGTGAGACCCTTCTGGAGGATGTCTGTGTCAGCCGGAGAGTCTATTATGGCCCCCAGTTTGCAGTCATCTGTGAACTTGGTTAGCCATAGTCCTCCCGTGCTTGCCTGTACCTCAGAGAAGTATATACTGAACAGGAGAGGTCCCAGGACCGAGCCCTGTGGGACACCACTTGTGACTGGTTTAGAGTCAGACATGGCACCCGCAACTCTGAAATTGTGTGTTCTATCTGTGAGCCAGTTGGAAACCCATCTCGTGACATAGGGGTTAATGTTCAAGCTGGTGAGTTTATCTATGATGCCAGAGTGGGGAATGGTGTCAAAGGCCTTAGCGAGGTCCAGTTAGGCTGTGTGGACTACCTTTCCTTCATCTATAGCCTTGGTAACTGTTTCAAAGAAGTCAACTAGGTTTAGGAGGCATGGTCTGCCTTTAACAAAGCCGAATTGGGTGGGGTCCAGTGTCTGGAGGTTCCCAATGTCTCTGTTTATGAGATCCATGATGAGTCGCTACATAGCCTTGCAGATTAGGCTAGTCAGGCTTGTAGGGCAATAGTTCCCAGGTTCTGTTGTGGCACCTTCTTTGTGGAGTGGGATGACTGTAGCTGTATGCCATTCTTTGGGTACATAGCCTGTGGTAAGGCTGAGTTTGAATAGTGAATTTAGGTGAGGGTTTAGTTCATTTTGGAGCTCGTGTAAGACACAGCCTGGGATACCATCCAGTCCCATTGATGCTGTGTTTTTAGCTTTGGAGAAGGCTGTTTTTACCTGCTTGTCTGTGATGTCTGGGGCTCTGTATTCTTCTGGGATGGACACGGGCCCTTTTGGGGGTGAGGGGGGGGGGGTAAGGTTTGCACTGAACCTGTCAGCCAGGATGTTGGCAATGTCAGTTGGTTCAGTGTATTTTTTGCCATTTTGCACTAGCTCAGAGCATATCTGAGAGTTTCCACCTAGATTCTTGACATAGCTAAAGAAGGCTTTGTGATTATCTTTAGAGTCTTTGGCAATTTTTCTTTCGAAACTAGCCTTGGATGATTTTATGAGGGATCATAGTTTCTTGCTGATATTGATCAGTGATGCCTTTCCTTTTTGGGATTTTGCTCTATCATGTAATAGTTTCCTCCTTCTGTTGTATAGTTTATTTATGGCCAGGGACTACCAGATTGCTTTCCTCTTTTTGGAGGAGTGAGTCTTGGTTTTACTTGGGATGGCTTGATCCATGCATTCCTGTTGGTGCTCATAGAATGCATTTGTAAAGGATTCTGCTGTTTGGGCAGTATTATCATTTAGCAAGGGGGCTTGGAAACTTTCCACCTCAGTCTTGAGAAGTGAGAAGTTGGCTTTTGAAAAGTTTTTCACAGTGGTTTCCTTGACTGGGGGTAGGGATGAGATGTGGATGTCCAGTGTGATTAGTTTGTGATCTGATCTTACCAGCGAGGGGTTTATCTCTGGTGTGGAGCACTGATCCCTCATGTTGGTGATGATCAGGTCCAATATGTTATCACCTCTTGTGGGCGTGGTGACCAGCTGTTCCAGGGCGTTTGAATTTATAAACTCTAGGAAGCTTTAGGCAAAGGAGTTTGTACTTGAGTAGTTATCCCAGTCAATGTTTGAGAAGTTGAAATCTTCCAATATCATGGTGTTTAGCAGGATCTTTATATTTTCTAATGTTCTCAGGAATGCTGAGTGGGTGTCCTGAGACAAGGTAGGTGATCCATAGCAAGCTATGATCTGAAAAGCAGCTTTGCCCACTGTTAGTTGCACATGGATGTTCTCCGAGGCCATATGCTGTGCTACTAACCTGGAGGTGTGGGCATCCTTTATGAAAATGGATATACCCCCTCCTTTTGTATTTCGGTCCGGGTTCGAAAGCCGAAAGGTATGGTATGAGTTGTATCCTGGTAGTGCTGGGGTGCTCTCTGGAGCCTTGAACAGGTTTCTGTTACTGCACAGATATCGATTTTCTCCATGATAAAGAGTGCCTCGAGTGCATGCATTTTGAGGTTTAGACTTCTGGCTTTAAGTAGCATTACCCTCAGTTTTTGGTTACTTGTGTTGTTTAGGAAGGTGGGTTTGTCTTTTGAGCCTTGCCTAAAAAAGGCACTATGGGGGTGGCAAGAGCCTTGTCCAGTATTCAAAAGCCTAAGGGCGACAGGTGCAAGCCATCTCTGGTGAAGCAGTGTGGCTTGTCGAGCATGTCGTCCCAGGCTGACAGAGTGGGATAACTGAGATGATCGGGGACTTTAGGTAGGGAGACAAGCCTTAATAAACTAGCATTTATCCTCAGGAAACTTAAAGAGAAAGACGTCATAGGATATTAGTCGATAATGTTGTGACAGGAATGTGAGAAGACAAAACTTTGTCTAACAAGCAGGATGATGGGAACTGATCTTCATGTAACAGGGATCCAATTTAGCTTAAACATCAGGAAGTGCTACTTCACGGAGGAAGTGATGAATAGATGTTAGGAACCATGATTTGGCATGTAGCTCAAAAAAAAAATAAAAAAAGTAAAACCCAAAAATCCAACAAATCCAAAGACATCACACAAAATAGGAAAGACAAGAACAAAAAGTGAAGACTTTGGAGCTGAAACCCAGGCAATTAATTTATTAACAAACGTTAAGCGCTTTCATCCTTAATACAATAATATTTCATCAGAACAACAATCCCTCATAAAAACTCCTAGTTATAGAATTCAATTAGTGGCTACCAACCAATCACTGATTAAATAAATAAATAATTAAACTGATACATGATTAAATGAGTGAATCACAATGGTGACAAATAAAGATCATTTCCCATTAAAAACACACACAATATTATAACACTTCATTTAAAATATATGCCCCCATCATTAATTCCTTTGCAATATTATAGACCAACACCTAAAACCACTTCAATACTTAGGTAAAATGTTAGAATTATGTTTCTTTAAAAAGAAGGCAGCTCTTAATATTTAAAAAAAACTGGATAAAGAAACAGATTCAGTTAATCTAGGATACATAGTGACATTCATCCTTAACTGCCATCTAAGCTCCTGGAATTCCAAAAAGTCATTCAATGGTCCCCCCTCTGTCCTAGGTCCACATGACCTGAAAAAAAAGATGCATTTAAGATAGTACTTTTATATTATTCCTTTGCTATCCAGATAAACTCATGAGACACAAGTCCCTCTTTTCTTCTCAGCATTGATCCAGACCATGCCTTGGTAAATAATTTGCTCAGAGGCAAATAGTGTGTAAACAGAGAACCTTAGGATTTCTGGGTGAAGCAAATTGCCGTTTATAGTCTTAACTCAGTCAAGCCTATAGCACCTTTTTGTATGCTTCTAGTTCACACCTATAGCTCCTTATGGTGTCCAGAGCTTTTTTTGGGTATGACTTTTTAACTAGTGACTTGCCAGCTTAGGGTCTATATCATAATGTCGAATGCTGACAAGTTTGAAGCGCTAAACTTTGAACTTGAATGTTCGAAGTGTAAAAACATTGAAACATATAATGGAGATCGCCATAAAGTGCAGGAAGGGAAGATTTCCCTTTATTGTACTGTAGTGCGATCTCAGAGTTGGTATATTTAAGTAGTGGGGGGTGTGGGGGGTGCAGGGTCTTGCCCCCCTGCATAGAGCATTTTTTTTTGTTTTGGGGTTTTGAGAGTATTTTTTTGATATTCAACATTTTTACACTTCAGACTTTCAAGTCTGAAGTTTAGTGCTTCGAAGTTGTCAGCATTTGACAATCTGATATAGACCTGCCAGCTTATAATTAGCAGAATTAGAAAGAGTAAAGAGGGCAAAGGGCAAAGGGCAAAGATTTAGTAATAAAAATGACACTAAGATTATTAATCTAGGACATCCTGCAGTAGAAAAGCCTTGATTATCTTATGCTTTCTAAATAGATTTTTCAGAACATGCTCTGGAATGCAAGGATGTGTGCAGGCTGTACATCACACGGGTGTTGAGTTAATTCACAGCAGTAAACTATCCGATAGTATAACAATCATACCAGTTCTCCCCTCAAAACAGTCATAAGCTCAATCTTATGTGCATTATAAAAATAAATAAATAAAAAACAAACATAAATAAATATTCTTTTTAAAGTCTCCTAATATTTGAATTCATTGGACTATGCTGTTGTTAACATGTAACTTTTTAAGTCATTCCTTTAATTCATACTATTTTATTCAAATGAATCCAACCATCATATTTTTAAGTGGTCAATTCAGTGTCATTCTGTGGTCTGTGACTTCAGCAGAATGGCTCAGGAGTTTTGTATTTTTTGTATTCTGAATGTCACTTTCAGGTCATCTGTATCAGCTGCTCTAGAGACAGCACCTTACAAGAACCTGAAAATACCTGTTCTTCTGTTTTGGCCCTAATGAATACTTTGCACCTCCTTAAGGAGTGGCATTTTTTTTTTGCAAAGTAAAACTAAGGATTATAAAACCATGTAATGTGCTCTGCTGTGACATTGCCTGCTTATTGTATCTTACTTCCTCTTTCCTAAGTAGAAGTGAAAGAGAGGGAGCAAAGGTAAGGTTGTCTTTTTTGTAGCGCTTAGATGTAGGACCTAAGGTCACTTTCATAGGGTGAATCACGACCAACTGGTGGCAGCAAAGAACAGTTTTTGTTTGTAGTTTGCTTCATTCTTATATATTTTTTTTAATTAATTGTGTGGTTGTGACATTTCACACTGAATCTAGTGCTGTAATGCTTCATTTCCCTTAGTCAACTATTTTCTACAAGTCACTACACTTCACTGTGTGTGTTTTTAATGATGATGATTTTTACTGTCATTCTGTGGAGAACTCGTGCGAATTTCAGCTTGCTTTGTTTTCATATTTCAGCCTGAAAATCGGAAGGCTGAAACACTGCTTATAGTAGTTGCATGGTTGGGTGTAACTTGTCATAAAGCCGGTGATGTTCATTAGGTATAGCTCCATAAAAAAGTTGTGCTAATTGAGCGTGCTTGTCATATACTACAGTGTATCTCCATATTTTGCAAAATACCAACTTTGTTTGTTTCTTATTATGTGTCGCCATTCTTAGTCACATGAATGCTGGTTCATTTTGTAGTTGATAACTTGTAATTCAGAAACTCCCATGTGAAATCTATTCAACCACAGCCATTTCTGTTAAATAATACCGAACCATATGCCTGTGAATCCCATAACTAGGGTTTACAGGGCTTGTAATGATGCCAGTGAAATTAAAAAAATGTTTAACTAGTTTATTGAATTCATTTACCATCAGTCTTCATTTTTCTTGCAAAGGCCATAGCTACTAAGTAGATAAACATCATATAAAATCACTGGCTTTAAATAAGAACATAAATTAGTTCATCTTTCTTTTTTTTTTTGCTTCATTTATTTTGTTTTAGGGACTGGTGTGAGAGAGAATGAGAGAGAATAGGAGGGGACTGAGTACAAATAGTATACTTATTTTTCAGGGCCAGTCTAAGAGCACAAAGTGGCTAAATAATAGAAAATGACTTGAAGAAGACTGCTTCAGATGATCATTAAGCACTGGTGTAATTCAAACTCAAGTGTATAGCTTTGTAACCCAGCACCTTGCCTGAGCTGAATATTTTACTAAGTCTAATAGGAGTAACACATGCCTTTCAGAATTTTCTGCTGCCATGCTAAAACATTCTACAGTAAGAAAATATGCCTGTGGACATTTGTGGTGATGGGGGAGGCAAATGTTCTTGAGGTTCTGTTAATACAAGAAAATTATGAGAATGATTCTTCCTAGGTGGGTGATTGCTAAGCCCAAACACTATACTTTTGTGGATTATAAGGGTGCCTTCTCAAGTGTTACCACTTAACATGTTTATGCATAAAAACACAATTTTTCTCTAACTCTTGTAATCATGACATTTTCAATATGATCTTAGAAAATGGTCCTAGACTAGAATTTCTTACCTGTGTAATACATAGCAACATGTGAGTTTAGATCCAGGAAGGAAATAATCTCCAAGATGGTTCGCATCTCAGTAAGTATGCATTTGTCTAGCAGTAGCTGTTGTACATGTAGTTTGAGATTATCTGAAAGGCTGATGCTGTTTTGTTGAAGTTTGTGATTATAAGTACTCAATATGTGCTGGCAGAGAAGTGACGCTGTAAGAGATCTTACTTTTTCCAAAGCAGCTTAAGTCACTTGAACTGGTCTCTTTCTGTCTCTGTTTAAACAGAACTTCTCTTTTCCTCTAACTCTAACAGACACACACACACACACACACACACACACACACACACACACACACACACACACACACACACAGACGCTATTCACAGCTATGCATCAGTTTCCACCATTATTGTTCACATGAGACCCCAACCTATATTAAGTAACATTCATACAAAGCCAAATCCCATACCTGCTCCTACCTTAAATATGCTTCCTAGTCACTATTGCTCTGTGAGACTTCATGAGCCAGCGTCTCTGTTAGGTGGTGTATCAGATGTTCCTGTTTGGAGCTGTCTTGTTATTATAAAATCACTTTGAGAATGTTTATCAGGTCCTGATGTTTATTGCTGTTGATATCTCATTTTCTGAACTCATTGTAAACACCTTGTCACTTTTAACACTGTCTTCAGTTTAATTTATCAGGCTGGCATTTTTTTGCCCAACATGACATACATTTACACTGAAGTTATGATATTCTCTTATATTATAATTTACAACAAAGCATTTCATAGACTATTTAAGTCCTCAGGATTTAGAACAGTTTTATCTTCCATATCAGAATATCTTCAAATTTATTCGGAGTGTACTTATTGGTGGATGTATGACACCAAAGCTTGTTTATACTTTTATTAACTGAAATGCATGGTGTGAGATACTGCAGTCATGTAGGCGTGTACTTTTGAAAGCCATCAGACATTGTTAAATGCTGTCACTATGGAGACAGTTTTACACCCAGGGGTGTGGTTCACATTATAGTGAAAGCCATTCATTCCACTCTTGACATGGAGATTACATCAGTATTACCCACACCTATCCCTATAATACTGCAATTATAAAACAGCATATTAGTAAGAAATATAATGTGTCATGAAATAAATTGTAAAAGCTTACACAGGACCTTCCTTATAACATTACATGTGCCATACAAGGGTTTCTTAAATGACAAAGGCTAGTGTGCATTAGAGGTGGAGCAAGATGTGTTTGCACAAAACTGCAATGTATAAGACAGTTATAATGAGCTTATCAACAGTAATCCCTAGGAACCTTCCTTTTCAGCTTTCTGTTTGTGGCATGTGTGTATGCATGTGTACGTGTGTGTGCGTGTGTGCGCGTACGTGTGTGTGTGTGTGTGTGTGTGTGTGTGTTTGTGTGTGTGTGTGTGTGTGTATGTGTATGTTGTGGGAGGAGGGAAGCAGGGAGGAGACACTTGACAAGATGCAGAATAGGATAATTGTGGAGGTTTATTATATATAATAAGTAGGAAAAAGCTGCAGCTACAATTTGTTTTCTCAGAATAAATGCATGACTGTTTTCACAGTTCTGATTTAAAATATCTGCATTTTATTCTATAAGTATGCATACACTGCCAATCAGAACAACAACATTTCTTTGGAAAATAAGAACTCTAAATAAGTTTAGGTACCTCATAATAGTTAAAAACAATGTTTACTACTGTCTACCTGGTCTTGTTCCTGTGATAAAGGGTGATCTGTTCTCACTAAATTCCTTCTAAAACAGAAGGTGGATACATGGAATTATATATCTCATTTCCTAAAGGACATCCAATGGTAATGTATATCATCTCTTTCCTTACTACTTAAACTTATCTCCCAATCGTCATTATTCACTATAGTTCATTAGTCCAATTTCCCCTGCTATCCACGACTCATACCCTGCTCTAATAACTGATGTTAATTTCACAAAACAAATGTTGGTGTAACTATGCAAAAATAAATTGTACGTACTTTCATTTCTACCCATACCTCGCGACCTCTTAGTGCAAGAAATCTGGACAAAGCCTGACAAAAGGGGAAGACAAAGGCCCAAAAATAGGGACAGATATTAAATATTGCTCTTATAAACTTAGAAAGCTGCTAGAGTAAAAAGGTTTGTGTTAAAATACATTTTCTGAAGGATTTGAAATCTGAAACTCAAATGTATGTCATTATTTGGTGACTTCAGTCCTCACAGATCATCATAGTAATTTGCCAGAAAAACACAAATTTTATTGGGAACACACCAAAAATATGAGACAAAAATCTGGACATTTTCTGAAAATCTGGAAAGTTGAGAGGTATGTCTCTACTCATTCTGTGAAGTTATGTTGCATAGATTGTACTATAAATGCATATTTTTAATACTGTGGAACTACTACACTTTAAAGGGGTTACTTGAGCTCAGTCAGTCTATCCTAGTTAGCAGAAACAACTAATGAATAAATAAATAACTAAATAAATAAATATTATTTATATGTGTAGCATTTTTCTTCTTCTTCTTCTAGCATATTATCTATTTTCATTCTTTACTCCCTCCCCTAATTACACTAGCTTACATGGAATAAATGTTAACAAGATTAACCAAACCAAAAGCCGAAAAAACAGTAAAAACTGTTTAATGGAACACAGCAACAGAAACAAAAGGTTTAGCGCTTTCATCTGTCAGGACATCATCAGAACAATGAACCAGCCCACTCAATCAGTATAAATAGTAATTAAAACCATCACATGACTCTAAGCTCATTAATTTAACAAATATTAATAAAAACTGTGAACAATCCATTCTAAGATAAAAAAAACTATTTAAAAAATACTAAAGGTTGAAATACAATCACATTTAATATTTTTTTAAATAGTTTTTATCCTAGAATGGATTGTTCAAAGTTTTTGTTAATATTTGTTTAATTAATGAGCTTAGAGTCATGTGATGGTTTTAATTACTATTTATACTGATTGCATGGGCTGGTTCATTGTTCTGATGATGTCCTGACGGATGAAAGCGCTAAACCTTTTGTTTCTGTTGCTGTGTTCCATTATAGGTTCATAGGTTGGTACTAGGCTATCTGCCCGAAGACATTTATAAGTCTAGCCAGAATGTGTTGGCTTTCGCCGCCCCCTTAGATTAGTTCCCTGTGCCTCTGTCCAGCAGAGCCACTGAAGTGATCCCCGAGGTAAACTTTCTGTTTCCCATCCCCTAATGAGAATAACTGGGATCATGACATACATAATTTGAGGATATCCATGTATGGAATAAAGCATTTAGGAGCTGCCTCTGTCCATTAGTAGTAGAGGGTCAGTCCTGAAGTAAATGTTCTGTTTCCCATCCATAGATCTAACTTGTGCTTGAAAATGGACAGCAATGAACTTAATTTTGTGTGGAGAGGGAATCTGTTCCACAGCAGCGCTATCCTTTGCAAGATATACCTGTCCCTCTAAACCATTCTGTTGATGTTACAAAAGAGGTTTAGATTCCTATTCAGAGCATTTCTGATACCATTTAACTTGCTGATGTGCAGTAAATCCATCAGTAATGAGTCAGAGGATGCCTTGCATGCCAGATACTGGTCACCTCTTAGCAGCTGATTTAGTATATTATTGTTATAGCTATGATGCTTTTTTCCTGGTACTTTGCTGAAAAGGGGTCAGATTACTGATGCAAACCATAACATCCTGATTAACAAATGAAAATAACTAAATACATTATTTAAATGTCTATGCATGGATTGAAAGTCAGGTTTACAAACTGAATGGAATAGAAATGTTTAGATAGGCATGAAGAATAAACAAATCCATATGCAAAGACAGTCATGTGTTTTGGAAAAAACTGCACACTTGTGGCTGTACTGTGAGGAAATGTTATACTCATATAAGGTGGCTGTATGGAAATTTGGCCTCTTTAACAGTCAACTGACTTCAGAGTTACAAGCTTCCTTCTCTGCCCAGTCTGTTTTGATTGTGCTTTTGATCATAGACAACTAATAGGATTAGTGAAATGGTTGAGGTCTTTACCGCACAGATGCATGATACAGGATTTGGTTCTGACCTCTGGTTATTGGCTATGCCTGTAGTAGCCTGCAGAATGATAGCCTATTATAGACTTGTGTGTCTTTGTTGATGCCACTTGTGACCCTCCCTTGGCAAGTAGTTAAGTCAAAAATAAAGGAATTAAAGAATTTAATGAATTATTGTAGTGGCTTTGCTTATTACGTACACGTGGAGGTCTGTAGATAATGTGTTGAGTGAATGATTTGAAAAATGAGAAACTTATGTATGTCAAGTTAAAATGCTTAACATGTTCATTCAGAAATTCAAAGCAGTGTTTTATAATAGGTTCATAGGTTGGTATTAGGCTATCGGCCCTAGGGCCTATACAAGCATAGCCATAACAATTCCCTGGCTATTTCTTCCCACACTATTTACTTCCCTGGACCCCTGTCACTGACGTGATCCCTGGGGTGAATTTCCTTTTTCCCATCCAATCATCAAGGTTCCTTTTGAAGAGGGCCAAAGAGGTGCTCTGCTTGACATGTATGGGCAATCTATTCCAGACGTTTAGGCACCAAAATGTTCATGTGTGTCATTAAGGGTGATTCAAGAAAGCAACTAAAACATTTTTGGGAGGCCACAAACAACACAGTTTAAGTTTTAATATAAAATAATAAAAGCTAACACATTCTACAGCTCTAAATAAAATGCTAGTGCGTGTTTTTGGAGAAATAATGTAACGATGAAATCTTGAGGCTATTTTTATCTTTTTTAAAAACAGTGCCATGACTTTAGCAAGTTCCACATCAAAAGGGTTAAGGTGTGATTTTTTTTTTTTGGTTCTGCTATACTAACGGAACAAGGCGGGCAATGCAGATATTACAGATCAAGTATGACTTATTTTGAGATAGCTGCTAAAAACACATTTGAAATTCATGCTGCACTTTCAAAGAGATACCACAAAAAGTGGCAGAAAATTTTGAAAAGTCCATAAAAACCCCAATATCTTGCGGTTCATAGGTGTGTACAAGGCTAACAGCCCTGGAGCCTATATAAGCCTAGCCCAAGAAGATACCCTGGCATTATGCCACCCAAAGTTAGCTCCCAGTGCCCCTGTCAAGCAAGGCCACTGAAGTGATCCCCGGGGTGAACTTCCTATTGCCAACCCACTCGTCAAGATTTCTCTTAAAGAGGGCCAGTGAAGTGCTCTGCTTGATGTGAATGGGAAGTTTGTTCCAGAGTATGGGAAGTCTCTGGGTTAGGAACCTGTCCCTCCAACATGTTCTGTTTATTGTGGTAATGAGGTTAAGGTCCCTGGAGCATGTGGCATGGATGGATTGGGATTTCTTTAGTTGTATCTAGCAGCTCTGGGTCAGACATAGCTTTGTAGGTCAAGTAGAGATTGCCTCTATGTAGGCGATAAGAGACAGAGTATAGCTGGAGTTTTTTGAGTCTGTCCATAGAGGGCATGTGTCTAAGGCCTAAGATCCTCTTAGTGAGGTATTTTTGTGGCCTTTCCAGTTGTTGTAGGTGTCTAGAGAAGTACATACCAAATGGGGCATTGTATTATATAATAGGTCTAATGAGGGACGTGCAGAGAGGTATTATCACCTCTTTTTTCCTGGATGAGAAACCTTTTGTAATGAGATGTGCCACATAGAAGGACTTTCTGACTACAGTGGCAATGTGGTTATCAAAGGAAAGGTTGCTGTCAACCTGTGTCCCCAGGTTTCTTATCACATCTTCGGGGTTTGTGGACTACTGCCT
>NC_056751.1:683085019-683220019 GCF_019279795.1 Protopterus annectens | reverse complement strand
ACTTTAGGACAGAAATTAGAGGTAGGGAATAAATCCAATCATATGGAAGCAGAATATAAAAAGCTCTGTGAAGATACTGACCAGAGATGACTATCATACCTCTCAACCTCTTAGAGCAAGAAATATGTACAAAGATATATATAAAAGTGGGTCAAAGGCCAAAAATAGGCACACTTTTTAAATATTGCTCTTACAAACTTAGAAAGTTGATAGAATAACAGGTTTTGCATTAGCATGAATTTTCTGAAGGGTATGAAGTCTGAAACTCAAATATCTGCCATCATTTTCTAACTTCAGTCTTTAATGATTTGCCACTAGTTTGCCAGAAAACTGCAATTTTATGAAAAATGGACCGAAACTGTGAGGCAAAAATCTGGACATTCTTTGAAAATCTGTACAGCTGAGAGGTATGAATTGAGTATTGAACAAAAGTCTTCTTGGGATTGGGAATGTTACTATTCTAATTAAAAGGTGAGAAAATCAGCAGACTGAAGCAACTAATCAGTGCCAAGAATGACATGTGTTGGGTTGCACGGGACTTCTTGCTGTATTATAAAACAGCATAAAATTATGGGTCTGACTAAAACCCAAGGCTATGGACTGGTTACATAACTAGTTATACTAGATATCCATTGCTGTCTTATAATATGTAGTAAAGGTAGAAAAACTACGCTAGAAAAAGATAAAAAGTCGAGCTAATACAGAAACAGATTGTCAGTGAGAAGTTTAAACTTGGTATTTATGCTGAGTAATCAAAGTATGTATGGTATGATAGTTAATGGAGATGATACACCATTTTCTGTAAACTGTAATTTAGAAAACTGAAGTCAACATATTATAGTATGTAATGAAAGATGGAACATTAAATGGGTCAGGCAGGGTTGGGCAGGGGATGTACTGGCAGCTGAATTATGTAATTTCAAAGCTATATTTTAACTATGATTAAAATGATATTTTTGTACAACCTTGCACGTCAACAATATACATCAATTTAAAAAGAAATTTATTCTAATTTTTTTTTCCAGAATATGTAGATATCTAGAATCTCTGGACTTATTTTTGTTTTTGGAATGCTAGCTAATCTAATGTCTAAGGATGTGAATTCACAGTGAGTTTCTTGCCAGTTGACAATATCTGCCTGGGCAAGGAAGCACAATGGTGTGTTCTGGCATAATGACTGGCCTTGACTCGGGCTATTTCATTACCGCGTGATTCAGTTTAAGTGTGGGTTGTAGCCCTTTTCATTTGTGAACAAAGTAAATAAATATTTGAGTCATAAGTAGATCGCAGCTGTGGCTTTTCTGGCATGGAGTATGAAGAATGCACTACCTCTGTAAACTCCATCTACATTCATGCAGCAGCTTGGCCAAAGTAAACACGATTCTTTTGAGCTTGTTCTAAAGAACCACAAGAGGTCAGTTATATCTCCCATATCAACACCTAAGGCCATTTTAAACTACACTATTGAGACTATGTGCTGTATTTCATTAGACAGCCTATTCCATAAACCTACAAATCTCTCACTGTTATATTCCAGACTTCTTCTTAGCCATAATGTTCAACATACCCTAAAATGACCACTGCCTATACACTAAGTTCAGCTGTACTATTAAGTCAAAAAAAATTTAATGAGTATTTATCTCTTAAAATTTTTTGCACCAGTAAAAGGGCACCTGTTGAACCCCACCCCCTTGTTTCACTTAGTGTTGTTTTTCTAATATATATTATAGTCTTTTTAATCTATATCACCCAGCTGTACTCTGTGCTCCGTCTGATACAGCAAGCTCTAACTTAACATTAAAATATAGACAGTAGCATTGTAAGGCTTCTGAATGTTATGTAACTTAAAATGCAACCTAATATGCTGCAGGCATTTGTCAGGTGTAGATGTCTGATCGTGACCCACAGTAACTCCAGGGTACCAAACTAAGTTAAGTGTTTTATTTTTCATATAGGAAGTGGGTGCATTTTATTTTACTTATTGTCAAAGATTTTCTATATAAGTTATCAAAATACTCTTTTTATATCTGAGTAGCATTTCGACTGACCCTAATTTTCTGTTATCTGCAAAAGTATGGATTACAAAAGATATAATGTAAATTTTAGGTGGAGTAAAACTACAAATCTTTTTGATATTTTGTTAAGCATGCAACAAAAAACAAAGATACACGGCAACCACAAAATAGCTACTTGTAATATTTAAGTGACTATCTAAGAAGACCACCATAATCTTTATACTTTCATGAAAAGTGGAGCTGAAACATTCCCAGTATTTGTGAATATATTTGATCAATGCTTCTTTCCAGATATTCACTTGTCTTTTATTCTTCAAATTGTCAGAACTATGGTGACATTTTCTTTCTGTGGTAAGGTTTGGTGGTCAGCTGGGGTAAGATATGCACATGAATGAACTTTATGATGAGGACAGACATTACCTCAGTAAGACAGGGACACTTTCATTGAAGGAGAGATTTGAGAGGTATGTGGACACCACTGTGTACTTAAACAGATATAGAGGCTAAAAGGGAAAGAAGAAAAGGAACCAGGAAATAAGTAAGAAGATAAGGAAAGCCTGGTGTAACAGGAAAAGAGAAATCAGTAGGAGTAACACCTGGAAAGATAAGAAAGAAACATGGCTGAAATGAATAAAAGTGACGTTATGTGATGATTCTGAGTACCTTCAATCAACCTGGGAAAAAGAGAAGACTCTTTAGCACTACCCAGGATCGGACAAGGTGGACATTGTTAGCATCATAGAGACTTTGCCAGAAGTGACATAGTACCATATCCTGAAGCACAAGATGAAAAGGAGAAGGCATAGTTTGTGAAACAGTTGGTTAACCTGCAAAGTGATGAATGAAGAGGGAACAGAGGGGAAGAGGAAAGCTAAACAAGGTAACCACATTGCCAAACCGCAAGTGAAGTCTGAGTAAAGCTATCGGATTGCCCTCTGAGCATGTTACGAAAGAATGAAAAAAGCTTACGCCACTGCTATGCGAATCTTGGGAAACCAGTAACTTGTAACTCCTTTTAAACAAATGTATCCAAGGTACCATCCAATAAATGCAGCAGTCGTCAAATATTTCCACACTTTAATCGAACACAAAAATGAACACGAACAACATAAAAAAGTTAAGCGCTTTCACCTGTACACATCACAGGCTTCATCAGAACTACCATACATTTTAGTTAGCTTCAGTTTAAATTGCCTTTTTGGCGCCAAACAGTACTCACTAATTTAAAGACACAATGTCACCAAAAATTACCAAAAATTACATTACGTTGCTGTGTGTCTTAAAAACTGATCAATTCATTCAATAAACCTATAAATGAATAAAATGAATAAAATATATAATGAATAAAATATATAAAATAAATGCATATCTTATTATTATCTAAATATATGTATCAAATATTATAAATATATATAAAATGTGTAAAATAAAAATATGAATGCCACTTCATATGTTCAATAATATATATAACTATATAGTATCCTTTATGTATGTCAATAATAATATAAAATAGTATAAAATCGTACAATGAATATATACATATATTAATACATATAACTACCAATACAAAACCTATCACATTGAAATACATTAAAATGTTGAAAAATAAAAATATTATTATTTATAATATTTATTTTACACATTTTATATATATTTATAGTATGTATGGTAGTTCTGATGAAGCCTGTGATGTGTACAGGTGAAAGCGCTTAACTTTTTTATGTTGTTCGTGTTCGTTTTTGTGTTCGATTAAAGTGTGAAAATATTTGACGACTGCTGCATTTACTGGATGGTACCTTGGATACATTTGTTTAAAAGGAGTTACAAGTTACTGGTTTCCCAAGATTCGCATAGCAGTGGCGTAAGCTTTTTTCATTCTTTCGTTACTTGTTGTGGTGAACGCCGTTTTGGTTACAGTCGTGTTCATCTCTGAGCATGTTACTGGAAGATGATAGTCAGCCAATGGACATGTTCCAGAGATGGAAACAGAACAGAAATGGTAGTGTTAACAAAAGATCTGTTTCAAGCTGCAGATCATTCATTTCCTATATCTAGTATAAAAAAAATCAGAAGTTCTGGATTAGGAGGAATTTCTTCATTTGGTAAAATAGGCAGCCAGTAACAGTTCTACTACAGTATGGCTTATGCTAGAAGCAGAGAAAGGATAGAAAAGGAGCTGGTCAGTTTACAGCAGTGCAAAGTTAAGGACCCAGATAAGTTACTGGTCAGTGTACTCAAAAATGCAGCAATTACCCTTACCTAGTCACAGAAAATGTAATAGATTCCTTGTAAGTATAAAAGGGAGGTAGCTGACTCAGTCATCAGAAGGAAGATGTTGCCAGGAAAGGGAGGGGATCATAAGAAAATTACAAGGGTCAGTGCTGGGGCCATCATTTTTCAACAAATTCCATCTGAAATATCCATTAAATGGGGTTCTTCACAGACTGAACAGGTCTGTAGATATCATAAAAATCACAGTCACAGTTTTGGATGTGGGAAAATATCATTAAAAATGAAAAACCTCTACAGGGAGCAGATACAGAGATAAAAACTAAAGTTCAAAGTAGGTAAATGCAAGGCTCTAATCACTAGTCCCAAGGGTCACATATAATTTAGAGGATGATAAACTAGGAAAGACAGTAGCTAAAATGGATGAAGGAGTGATGATCGCACCAGCCCTGGACTTCCATAACCAAGTAGACAGGACAGCAGGAACATCAAGCAATGTATTGAGCTACGTTCTAAAGAACATGCACTCTAGGAATAAGGAGGTTATACTCCAACTTTGTTGTATGCTAGTGAGACATCATGTAACCCTATCAAAAGAGGTCATGAGGGTCATCGGGGAGTGAAGGGAAAGGAGTGTGACCATCATTTGGTAAGTCTGAACACATGTGCATAAAGTAGCAGGAAAAAGGATGAGATGAAGTTTATGCAAAGGAAACTATGGGGAGAAAGAGACAGAGCCGAATCATTGCACAAAGAACAGAGGATGGAGGGGAGACCATTAAATGGTGCTAGATGGTCCTCACTTCATCATGGATATAAGAAAAATCATATTTTTACACAGAGATTTGTAAATCCTTTGAATAGACCACATGAATGGAAGGGGGGGGGGGGGGTGATTCTACAGCCTTTTCTAATAGGACCAGGGAATGCTGAAGATTTTGGGCACCTCGGATGAGAGGAGGCAATAGTCATTTATTAAACGTACTTAGATGTACAGAAGACATTTAAAACTTGTATCTTTCTGCAATCATATTATATAATGTAACAAAAATAAATACCATAGGCAACACTTGTCTACGCTTCTCTATAACCCATTTCTCCTTGTATTTCAGTCTTTTCTGTTTATTACTTTTATTTAATAAAGTAACAAAAATAAATGTTATAGGCAACATTTGTCTACATTTCTCTATAACCTATCCATCCTTGTATTTCAGTCCTTTCTATTTATTACTTTTATTTCTGTTTGCACTACAACCACTGATATAAGAATAAGACAAAGGCTGAGGTTGTTTTTTTGCTTCACTGTTTATCCACCGATCCTTTTCTAAGGTAAGTTCCTGAATCTTTGCTGACAGATGACAGGAAGTGAATTTTCAAGCACACTGTGTTCATGTTAATACAAGGAGAAGAATAGTTATTCCGTGTAATTGCTTTAATTCCATTTCTAACTTAGGTAGATTTTAGAGACTATCATCTTTGCATTTCTTCTCATGCACATATATGTACCTAGGACAAGGGTATGTAATAAGTTGATTACCTTAAGTCATTTAGAGAGACGATACACCTGGGATGAATATCTGGTAACGACATTCTTATTACTCCATCATGACTCCAGCATATCCCTTTAAAACCAGTAATGTGTCACTCTGTCATTTTCCTGTATTGCATAATTACTTGTACTGAATTGTAACATTTTAGAAAATGGATAAGCAGGACCATCTTACAGCAGTACCCAGGAAAGAAAATTAGTAAGAGGCACCATGTGACAGCAGAACCATTCTGCTATGTCTATTATATCAGGAAATCATATTCTAGGTACCTGCTGAATTTCATCCGAATAAGTTTCCACAGCTGTCTTTCTTTCTGAGGCTAATGAATCACTTGTGCACTTAAGAGTACTGTTAACAATTTTCTTTCAGAGATCTTGGAACATTTACCTTCACCTTTTTTTCAGATTGTTTCAATGATGGTCTCATCTCTCTTAAATGAAAATACATTTACAGAATTGTTAGGTACTTCAAAGAATAATACACTTACTTCTTTCTTCAGAGCTTTCTTTAATAGGTTCATAGGTTCATAGGTTCATACTAGGCTATCTGCCCAAGGGCATTTATAAGCCTAGCCCATAGTTATTTGGCTTTCGCCACCCCTTTAGTTTGAATAAAACTATGCCTATTATTTTGCTGTGCCTCTGTCAAGCAGTGACACTGAAGTAATCCCTGGGGTATATCTGCGATCCCCCATCCATTGGTCAAGATTCCTCTTGAACAAGGCCAGCGAGGTGCTCTGCCTCACATGTACCGGGATTTTGTTCCACAGCATAGGGAGTCTCTGGGTGATGAATCTGTCCCTCCAGCATGTTCTATTAATAACCGTGTCAAGGTTTAAGTCTCCGCCCTTGTGGTTCTGAGGGATCTAGATTTTTGAGGTGAAGCATATTCATCAAATCAGGGTTTGACATGGCCTTATATGTCAGGCACAGGTCACCTCTGAGCAAGCGGTATGAGACTGAATAGAGCTGGAGTTCTTTCAGTCGGGCAGCATAAGACATATTTTTGAGACCCTTTATCCTTTTGGTGAGGAACTTTTGGGGCCTTTCCAGCTGCTGCAGGTGTCTGGTCAGATACATTCCGAATGGGGCATTGTACTCAATCATAGGTCTAATGAGTGATAAGTACAGGGGAGCGATGACCTCCCTTGATCTAGATGTGAATCCCTTCATGATCAGGTGGGCAATGTAGAAGGTTTTCCTAACTACTTTAGCAACATGAGTGTCAAACGAAAGGCTACTGTCAACCTGGGTCCCCAGATCCCTGATGACTTCTTCTGTGCTCAGTGGATTGCCACCTATATGGTAGCTAGGGGTAACCTTGTTTTTCCCGAAGGGTATGACTATGCATTTCTTGGCATTTAACTTTAGGCCATGGCTCTGGCACCAGTTATCCGTTTCTGTGAGGCCCTTCTGAAGGATATCTGTGTCAGATGTGTTTTGGACTATGGCCCAGTTTGCAGTCATCTGCAAACTTTGTCAGCCATAACCCTCCTGTGTTTGCTTGTACTTCAGAAAAGTAGATGCCGAACAAGAGTGGACCCAGGACTAAGCCCTGTGGGACACCACTTGTGACAGGCTTTGAGTCTGACATGGCTCCAGCAACTCTGACCCTGTGGGTTCTGTCACTTAGCCAGTTTGCAACCCATCTTGTGATGTATGGGTTTACATTCAAGCTGATGAGTTTTTGATGATACCTGAGTGGGGTATTGTGTCGAAGGCCTTTGCCAGGTCAAGGTAGGCTGTATGGACTGCCTTTCCTCATCAATGGCCTTGGTGACTGTCTCAAAAAGTCAACCAAGTTTAAAAGGCATGATCTGCCTTTGACAAAGCCAAACTGGGTTGGATCCAAAGTCTGCAAGTTCCCTATGTCTTTATTTATGAGTTCCATTATGATCCTCTCCATGGCTTTGCAGATAAGGCTTGTCAAGCTAATGGGACGGTAATTTCCAGGGTCGGTGGAGGCACCGCCCTTGTGAAGTGGGACCACAGTCGCCGTGCGCCACTCCTTGGGTACGTATCCTGAGGTGAGGCTAAGATTAAACAGCTGTCCTAACTGCGGGTTTAATTCCTCATTGAGTTCATGGAGCACACAGCCGGGGACACCATCCGGTCCCATGGATGCTGTGTTTTTGCTTTGGAGAGAGCAGTTCTCACCTGGGCGTTGGAGATGTTTGGGGGCTACAATCCTCTGGTATAGATATCTCTCCTTTTGGGGAGGGGGAGAAGTTTGCACTGAACCTGTCAGCCAGTATGTTGGCAATGTGTGTAGGTTCAGTAATCTTCACATCATTTTGAACTAATTCTGAGCATATCTGGGAGTTTCCTCCTAGGTTTCTAACATAGCTAAAGAAGGCCTTATGATTGTCTTTTGAATCCTTGGCGATTTTTCTCTCAAAATTTGCCTTGGATGATTTTATGAGAGCTCTTAGTTTTTTACTTATAATGATCAAGGGTGTCTTACCTTTCAAGGATTTTGCTCTATCTTGTAGTAGCTTCCTCCTTTTGTTGTAGAGCTTGTTTATGGCTGGGGTCCACCAGACTGGACGCTTGCCTTTGGTACAAAGAGTCTTAGTTTTGTTTGGGATTGCCTGATCCATGCAGTCCTGTAGGTGCTGGTAGAAGGCATTTGTAAGTGATTCAGCGGTTTGAGTAATGTTTACCACTGGCTCAGGGGCCTTAAAATGGTGAACTTTTTTCACTTCTGAGGTCAGACGTGGATCATTATTACAATCTAAGTAAATTATGTGGACATCCAAAGCTATTGGTTGTCAAGGCATTCTAATTTTGATATAAAGTGAAATTTTAGTTTGACAGAAGAGCAAAAGCAAACCAGCACCTTGCTCCTTTACTACCTTATTTTTATTTCTCCATTTCTTCTCTGTCTGTTTTATTTCCATTTCCCCATTTCAATGTTTTCTAAAATTTTAGTTTGGTGCTATAATTCTATGATTTTTCTTAAGGTATGGCAGATAACTGTGTTATTCAAAACTGCTTATGTTCTGCATATTTTTAAAGTAGTACTTTTATTTCCTTGTATAGGCTCATTGACTATAACCCTAATACTTTTTTTCATCACTCTTTGTGTGAAATGCTATGCTTGGCTAAATCAGGTGTAATTGTACATGTTGCAGGAAGTGGATGACATCTCTATAGGATAGACACTGTAGAGAATATTGGTTTCATAAAACTTGCCAGAGTCGATACTAAAGACAGATAGTTTTTCCCGTATTAAAGTATTCATTGTAGTTGTGGATTATCTCATGAAGTATTTCCCAAATGGTGATGTCAGCTTATCTGTGGAGACTAGGACTGGTTTAGTGAAAGCTCAGGCAGGTTATTTATTTATTTATTTATTTTGTGTTATGACACTCAAAATTCTTTCTTTTTTAAATATATGGGAGGCTCAATGTTTTGCTTTGATTTGAATGAGATTCACTGAAAAAAGACTATGAGAACTTATGATCTAATGCATTTAGCTTTTCTCATTTACTAATACTGAGAAAGTCCACATTTTGTAAGTTTGCTATAATAAAGATGGAAAGGAAGGAGACAGATTTTTCCATTCCTCTATTGAGTAATAAATAGCCAAGCGTTGAAAGTAGGACATACATTATTGAACGAATGCTATTATTACAGGAATTTCCCACAACTGCTCCTTCCGTACAAACAGGATGAACAACTAAACACATAAGCAAATTGGTTTTGTACACAAATAACTGCATATAAGAAGATATTATACCATAACCCCCCCAAAACGTGCACACTGATTGGCCAGCGTGCACATTGTAAATCGAGTTATACTAATGGAAAAAGGTCCGGTCGCCCGGACTTTTTTCCATTAGTATAACTCTACTTTTAAAACACTGTCTCGCTATGTTAAATGGGTTTAACATAGCGAGACAGCTTTAAAATAAGCAACGGAGATCTCCGTTGCTTATTTTAAAGCTGTCTCGCTATGCTAAACCCATTTAACATAGCGAAAGGTTTAAAGCAACGGAGAAAGCAAGATCTCCGTTGCTTTTTATTTCGCTATGTTAAATGGGTTTAACATAGCGAGACAGTTTTAAAATAAGCAACGGACATCTCCGTTGCTTATTTTAAACTGTCTCGCTATGTTAAACCCATTTAACATAGCTTAAAATAAAAAGCAACGGAGATCTTGCTTTCTCCATTGCTTTTGCCCACTGCTCTGATGTACTGCCAAGGCACGCAATACATCAGAACTGCCGCGGATGCCAGACATCTGCGGAAGGGCAGTAAACAGGCATTATACTATGCCATTATTTAAGAAAAGTAATAGTTTCTTTTCTTAAATATTGTCATGGTATAATAGCAATAACCCACTTCTGGGTGTGGGTAATGCTGTATTTAAGCACGGTTGGCTTTGTTTGGTCCCTCGGGCTTCGCCCTCTGGACCAAACCACGCCAACCGTGGGTAAATCCAGCATTACCCACACCCAGGCGTGGGTTATTGCTATAATATTATCTACTTCTAGAAACAGCGCTAACAGTAGCATTTCCTTATATGGATTCACACGAACAACAGTAGAAATAATGTCTATGTCTGTCTCTCTCTCTTATTTTCTGCAAATGTTCATGCAATACTGGCACTCATTTTAATTGCATAGCAACCAACAATATTCTTGGTGAGCAAACTGACATTCTTGAACAGCAAGCTATTATATTTGTTCTTTCACCAAACTTTTGAATAATGTACATACAACATTCAAGAGTCATGACTTGTTGTACCGTTTGTTTATTTCTGACTTTACAGTAACATTTATTACTATTTTTGTAGTGCCTGCAAACAGGTCAGTTTTGAGTGTTAATGCAATAAGCATCAGATTCTTTTGAATACTCTTTTCTGTTTCTTTTGCACATCTTTGTGAAATGACTCTTTCCACCACAGCTTCAACAAAACTGATTAAATACTGGACACTTCCCCTTTTGCTTATAAACATCCCTTGAATTTTAAATGTGCCATGCTTCCTGTTCTCCCACCTTTTCTTTTCCCCATTGCCATTGCTGTTACTTTACATTTCACATTAGACGTCTCTTTACCTTATTAGCTAACTCACTTCTTTCCTACCTCTGTTTCCTCATTTACTTCCTTTGACACTATACTTGTAGTGCTACTTGCTATCTATATAACCACAGATTTTGATAAGGGCAGGCATGCTTACCTTAAAAATTAATTGCTGAATCATTTTTATTCCACAGATTATTCTGACTCACATTTATGCAATGTATCAAATTCTTTATCTTGCTAAATAATCATCTTCATATTAACTTAAGCATCTATAGTTTAATTTAAACTTTCATTTCTTTTAAAGAACTAATGAGGGCTAAATGTCAATTTTTTTAAAATGGATTCACTTTCTTTGCTAAAATCTCCGTAACTCTTACTATTTCATCTGATTTTGTTTGAAAGGTATAAATATTAAGTACTTGTTATGCTTTTTATCTGCAATGTGCAGAAACATGGCACACTATACCTTTCCAGTTTTCTTGATGCCTGTCCTCACAGGGGGAGAAAAAATAACTTCTAATACTGTGTTTAAGAGATTGACAGTAAAATAAATATACTAATGGCTGCAGCTGGATCATCTTTCCTTCAAAAGAATAAAATACTCTGAGAGCCTCTTACATATTTTGCAACAGAAAAAAACTTTCTTTATGAAAAAAAATAATTTAATGTTCTGAATTATGGATCTGTACTACAGAAAATTCAGACTTAAAAACAAACAAACCTTTTCTCTGACACCATATAACATTTATAATGTCAGTTTGAATGCCTAGAAACAACTCATAACATATTAATGTTTTACTAGCTCACATAAGGAATTCACTTTGCCAAATAATGCAGAAAGAATCACATGACATGCATACCTCTCAACCTCTTAGAACAAGAAATATGGACAAAGCCACAATTAATGGGGGGACAAAGTCCCAAAAATAGGCACAATTTTTAAATATTGCGCTTACAAATGTAGAAAGTTTATAGAATAACATGTTTTGCATTAGCATGAATTTTCTGAAGGGTGTGAAGTCTGAAACTCAAATATCTGTCAATATTTTCTGACTTCAATCCTCAATGATTTGCTAAATATCGACCAAAAAAACTAAATTTTCAGAGGAACAGACCAAAAATATGAGGCAAAAATCTGGACATTCTGTGAAAATCTGGACAGTTACATTTCGAAAAAAAAAGTAAACTAGCATATGCTACATGATCCTCTCCAATGCAGATGAGATGGACAGAACAAGGAAAACCTTTTTGCCACAAGAATGTAGACCTTTCTTATTTTGCTTTCTGGTTTATTCTGTCTTCCTTTTTGTACTATGACAGGTATAGTACAGTCAGATTAAGATGAACAGCACTTAAATACAAATTACACTGGATTCTTCTTCCACAAAGTGACTTACCTTATATATGCATGTAGTAGCTCTACTTTAGCTGCTGGTCTCCAATATCACTGGCCTAATTTTATATACCTAGTAAATAATATTTCTATCTTCATAGAAGACACTAGTAAATAAAACACACAAGTAGCCAGTTTTATTTTCTTTTGAAAAGTATTTAAATTGGATGATAAAGGATACTGTTCTTTAGCCATGCACTATATTTTAAGTATTAATAGCTAACGTAAACCAGTTTTTCCAAAGTAGTTTACAAGCTGCATAGCTACAGAACTTGTAGTCTATACTAGGCTATGTATACATTATAGGAGGAAGCATACTGAATGGCAAATGTTCTATCTTGGCATGTTAGATATACAGAAAAGCAATATATTTTTATTTCAGTTTGGACAAAATGGCCCTGATAAATCACCTTCAATCACTGATATACACCTTGGTAACTTGAAAACTGTATTAAGAGAATGCCTTGAAGCTTGGACATTCAACATGTGACCATCTTTCTTCTACAGCATTTCCATACAGATTAATTTCTCTTTTGAGCTTTTATTTATTTATTTATTTATTAACATTTGTTGACCAGGAAAGTCCACTGTGTCAGAAACCCATTTTCAGTGGAGGGCCGGGGAGAAAAGCTCTACCAGTATTACAAAGTTGATAAATTTTTAACATAAATTGTTCAAAATTTTTAAACATAAATTTAATAGATCTTACAGGTAAAGAGACACAAACATAGTACAGTTCAACACTTCATAGGGTTTACAAGAATATGCATTACGAGTCTTTAAAAATAGGTAGAAAAAGTTACATATGTGAAAGAGTATGGATTTTAAAGAGTATTATCTGTAGTCAGAGTAAAGTAAAACGGATAGTGGGTATATTGAAGCTATTAAAGAGTGTTTATTATAATTTCCAACAACATAATATTTAATTAATGTGCTGTTTTAAGGTGGTTTGTTTGCATGGCAGGTACAGGATGAACCTGTCTCTTAGATGGCACATCACATGCACATGAGGACATTTGATTGATAAAGTTTCACACTTTCCAAGATTCATTATGTTTTACACCAGCTTGTACCTTTTGAACATACACTTCTCAGGACTCCTGGAGACCCCCAGGGGTCATTTGGAACTAATGGGCAGTAACACTTTACAGATGCTATATTTGAGATTTTCTACTCTTTTAAGTATAGGATTATTTAGCCGCTGAAAGACTTGTGAGTTTCACATGTAGCAGAGACATGGTATGACTTTTACTCTGAAATCTTTCTCTATGAATTGGTCTTTGCACTTATCTTTGTTTTGCACTTTTCAAAATTTGTCAGCATTTATTGAGAATGTTTTATTGAGGTGATTTATTTTTGTGCAGTGCACATCATAATAAAAACCTCGATGGAAGCTGCAGCAGGCGTAGTAGAATAAATCCAGTAGTCAAGCGATAGCTGTAAAAGCTGTTGTGTTTTACAGCTATCGCTTGACTACTGGATTTATTCTACTACGCCTGCTGCAGCTTCCATCGAGGTTTTTATTTTAATAGTTTGTCTGGCAGTTTTCGTGCAGTGCACATCATCTTTAAAAGGTGCAGTGAGCCTAATACATAAAAAAAAAGATTTTTGTATGACTGCTTTGTTGCAATTTTCTACTTCAATTTCTTCCTGCAGATTATATCATAAGGTGTATCAGGTGGATGTTTCCAACAATGGAGAGAGGTGACAAATTTTCAAATCAAAAATGGGTTTGCTTATAGCCGCCTTCTTCCAGGGGTACCTATTGTCTGTGTCTCAGACGCAGTTCAGCAATTACATACAATAATTGCTTCTCTGGCTGGATACTTGTATCTGACAATAATTGAAGAATAATTAAATAAAACATTGCTTTTTCACCTGATAGAAGTTATAAAAATAATTCAAAAATACTACTTTCCCATATAACAGACTGAAGCTATAAAAATAACTAATAAGAGAAGAAAAAATGGCATGCAAATATTGCTTCTAACCAGACCATTTTCTAGGTGGTTTTAGATACACAGACATTTTCTTGCAATGTCACTTAAAGTAAAATGACTTGTTATACTAGGATGATTTCATTATTGAAGAGTATGTGACTTTGTTTTTGATTTGTTTTTAGAATGTACAACTATATTTTTTCACTTATAGCTACTCTTAAAGTAGGTCTGCTCTGAAGATTGTAGTTATCTTTCTAAATTACAGCTAGCTAGTTTATGTACTGTTTTTTTCCTGTTGATCTCCTTGCAGGTCTTCCAGCAATCATAAATGTTTCTGGATGGCTCAGGACCTTCATTCCCAATATGTACTAAACAAAGCTGGAGCCATGATAAATTCTGATTTGTAGGCGCTTCACCTGTGCCCATCTGCCCCGTCACTGAAAAATGTAAAGCAACCTATCTTTAAGTATATATGACAAAGAGAGGTGCATGTTTCGTTGTTTCTTACCAGGACCAGCAAAGGATATGGCATGCTATACATGATACTTCTGGTACCCCAATCCTTCAATATCAGTAGTAGTTGCCTCCCATAAAGCTGGACATCAGTGAGAAACTATTGTCCCTCAAATATTGAATAAATCATGGTTTGGTTACTCCAACCACCTTGCTATTCCTGAAGTGACCTATTGGAAATGCAAAAACCCATAATTATGAGTCCTGCAAATTTGAAATGAATGTTGAAACTCACTATATAACACTTTTTGAAATATTTTTGCATGGACTTTCTCCATGCTGCACACCAAAGTGGGTGGCCATATGCAAACACCCTATTCAATCAGATATCATTGTTCATCACAGTATCACAGCCCTGGACATACTCTGTATCCTCTGTGCTGCGCTCACACTCTGATAATGTATTTAAATAACTAGGTAAATATATTTCAGAGCTCATTTATTGGTGATAGTGCAGATATTTGGCTTGTTTAATTGGCTGTCAAGTAGCTTATTTTGATTGCTGTTAAGGAGGTGTGCGCGCGTGTGTGTGTGTGTGTGTGTGTGTGTGTGTATGTGTGTGTGTGTGTGTGTGTGTGTGTGTGTGTATGTGGGCATTAGAAATCAATAATCTATTTAGGCATCCTTAACAGTTAATTGAGCTCCTGTACTAACACCAATTAATGAGCACCAAAGTACTTTTACCTAGACATTTATCCACGTTGTTAGAGTAGAAGGAAACCTGTTAGCCTACTAGAAAAACTAGATCTGAGGATGCCCATCTATTTCGGCAAAAAATCTTATCTGGAATAACACATATTATCAACCTTGTTTTCTGATATTTGGGTATGTATAAATAAAGTGGTTTACTATTATAATATTGAAGTGGCTTTGGTCGAATCCACTTTGCACAAAGTCCGGAGGTCCAACGATGACAATGTTGACCTCTGATATTGTCAAAGTACAAATCTCGCCCCTATCTCGACTCATGGTAATGCTTGTTCCTAGGTCAGGATGTAATCCAACAATAGCAGACTTCAGCATTGTGACTTTTTGTGGACATGGGTCAATGATATGATCATTCATCCGAGTCTGGTTCAGTATTATTATAGTAAACCAAATAAAGCTATTACTTAGAATTATGGGATGAAAAGGTTATAAAATTCACCATTGCTCAATATTAGATTTCCTTACTAAATGTGATTCTTAGTCCATAAGGATTCTGCTCTAGAGGCTTGTGGTTGGAAACCTAAGTGCCAGACCACAGTGGATTCTCTAGAGCTACTTCTAATAACAAGACATAAGTCTGTTCACTCAAACCAACAGCAGTGATATAAGTTTGAAACTTTATGTCTTGCTTGTTGGTTTACAGAGCATCAGTGCTTTAAAAAGTCTCAAAAAGCACTCAAGAGTAAAACAAAATATTGTGAAACCCCATGTGGTTGTAGAGTACAGGCAATAAGAAACCCTGTTGCAGAGACTGATTCCGATTCCAGAAGAGTAACTCTCAGTGTGACTCACTTCGGTATAAGGCCTGTGTATAAACAGGCCTACTACAGGGACGAGATTCCAAAACAACTGCTATCAGTGTAAGTGGCCACTTACACTGAGACTGAGTCTTTTGGAATAGGGGCCTGTGAGCTGTCTTTGGGTCCTTTATTATTGTTTTCAACTATGTTGACTATAAACTTTGTCACAACATAAGAAAATGCAGTATGTTTCATCATCTTTGGTTTATTTACTTACTTGTGTTTTGACCACTGTGTTGTCCTTTGACATTTGCATGTTACATTATTGCTGTGTTAACTAATTACATGAACTAACTAGTTTGTCACAACTTGACAAAGTGCAATATATTTCATCATCTTTGGTTTACTTGCTTACTTCAGTTTTGATAACTAACTTTCCTTCTAACTAATGTTCCTTTTAATTGGTGGTTTTGGAGGCAAGCAGTTTCTTTTACTTATTTTAGTTTTTCATTAATGTTTTAACAGAGCTGCAGTAACTACAGAGGGATAAAACTGATTAGTCACAGCTTGAAGTTATGGGAAAGAGTAGTGGAAGCAAGGTTAAGAAGGGAGGTGATGATTAGTGATCAGCAGTATGGTTTCATGCCAGGAAAGAGCACTACAGATGCAATGTTTGCTCTGAGAGTGTTGATGGAGAAATACAGAGAAGGTCAGAAGGAGTTGCATTGCGTCTTTGTAGACTTGGAGAAAGCATATGACAGGGTGCCTAGAGAAGAGTTGTGGTATTGTATGAGGAAGTCGGGAGTGGCAGAGAAGTACGTAAGAGTGGTACAGGATATGTACGAGGGTAGTGTGACAGTGGTGAGGACTGCAGTGGGAGTGACAGATCCGTTTAAGGTGGAGGTGGGATTACATCAAGGATCAGCTCTGAGTCCTTTCTTATTTGCAGTGGTGATGGACAGGTTGACAGATGAGATCAGACAGGAGGCCCGTGGACTATGATGTTTGCAGATGACATTGTGATCTGTAGTGAGAGTAGGAATCAGGTTGAGGAGACTCTGGAGAGGTGGAGATATGCTCTAGAGAGCAGAGGAATGAGGGTCAGCAGGGCTAAGACAGAATATATGTGTGTAAATGAGAGGGAGGGTAGAGGAATGGTGAGGATGCAGGGAGTAGAGTTGGTAAAGGTGGACGAGTTTAAGTACTTGGGATCAACAGTTCAGAGTAATGGTGAATGTGGAAGAGAGGTGAAGAAGAGAGTACAGGCAGGGTGGAATGGGTGGAGAAGAGTGTCAGGAGTGATTTGTGACAGATGGGTATCCGTAAGAGTGAAAGGGAAGGTCTACAAGAGTGTAGTGAGACCAGCTATGTTATATGGGTTGGAGACAGTGGCATTGACAAAAAGGCAGGAGTCAGAGCTGGATGTGGCAGAGTTAAAGATGTTAAGATTTGCAATCGGTGTGACTAGGATGGATAGGATTAGGAATCGGTATATTAGAGGGTCAGCTCATGTTGGACAGTTTGGAGACAAAGCAAGAGAGACGAGATTGCGTTGGTTTGGACATGTGCTGAGGAGGGATGATGGGTATATTGGGAAAAAGATGCTAAGGATGGAGCTGCCAGGTAAGAGGAATAGAGGAAGGCCTAAGATAAGGTTTATGGACGTGGTGAGAGAGGACATGCAGGCGGTTGGTGTGACAGAGCAAGATGCAGAGGATAGGAAGAAATGGAAAGAGATGATCCGCTGTGGCGACCCCTAACGGGAAAAGCCGAAAGAGAATGATGATGATGATTAATGTTTTAACATGCTTATACTAACTACTATATATTGTAAATAAAAGAAAAGTTATATTAAAAATAAATGTGTAAAAAGAATGTTAATAATTACAGATAAATAGCTAGAGTTAATAATAGCTTCCCATGAAATTTAAAACAAAAAAAATCCTCTGGAAAGGTGGCACTTCAGGGACCTCTTGGAAAAAGTCCCACAGTCTTGTGTTAGAATTAGGGATGGTAGCTGACTGCGAAGGAATAGGGCAAAGTAAGTAAAACACAACCTATTAAAATTTTCTAGGCAGGCCCTTTTAACAATCAGCAGCCTATCACATGATGATCTAAGTGACCTAACCGAGATATATAGCAGTAGAAATTGTTCTCAGAGTTAATTGTTTCTTGTAGTTGTGGTAAGGTCTAAACTATTCATTGAACAATTTGCAACTATAGCAAGTGAAAAGGTAAATTCTGAGGCCTACTTTCAAAATGTGGGATTTATAGACAGTTGTAATAGCATATTGTAAAGTTTAATGAAGGAGTCATAGTTTTACAATTTAGGGTATTGTGCTAATATGGATAATTTATTTATTTATTTTCAGTTTGATGAAAGTCCATGGGGCCAAGAAGAGCCCATTTTTAGTGGAGGCCCGGGGAGAAAAGCTCCAATGAACAATTACAAGCATACACAATGCAGTATAAGACATTAATGAATAATTTACAGAAAAACAAAACAACTTAAGATCGTATGCAAGTCTGTACTAGTATGTACAGTCCAATATAAGTAGATGCAAGCATTTACACAGAGCAGCACACAGAGAGGAGTCATAAAGTACAGTTTGTTATTTTAAAGAGCAATATGGCATTCCATTTCAAAACCATGACTAAAAAAATAAAAATAAAACAGAGAGAGAGAAACAGAAGGGGAGAGAATGGAAGGTTAAAAAACACATCTTAATGAAGAAAGGCGCCCAGCAAATAATATATTTCCAGAAAACAATTCTAGAACTATTGTATCTTGAAAATGATGCATCACCATGATGGGGAGAAGTGCATTAATATGATTATAATCATTTATTAAGTCTGTTGCTGTAGACTTAACGTGCAAACACAGCTAAAAAACGCAGAATTCAGTCTCAGGAAATACTGACTATAGCTTAGCAGGAATGTAGAGGTATTAAATTGAAAGCAATCAACTCAGAAATCCTGCAGAATAGATAAAACAAATGAAAACTGTGTAAATGTCTGATCTCACTCCCCACTCCACATTGTACCCACGTGTCACTGCAATATGCCACAAAAACCACATTGATGATAAAACCTAAGAATGTGATCAAGGCAAATATGTTAACAGTAGAAGTAAACAAGTACAGGTTGATAAAATGTTAAAAGATGATTCCAAACATTATTTCCTTTGAATTTAATTGTCAATATTTACATACAAAGAGGCAGAATAAAAGAAAATTTAAGTTTACATGAACCAGAAAGAAAACTTGAGAGGTGAAAATAGGTTAAACTGAGATAGGTAAAGCAAAAAAAATGGATGGAGAGGATTATATTATTAAGTAAAACCTATAATAGTCTCTCAGTGAAGTTCTAAAGATTTGCAAAAGAAAAAAAGGAATGTGAAAATATATATATTTCAGCTTACTTGTCAACCTAGTAGTAGAAGTTAGTAGATGAATTCTGGACAAGGCCAAAAATAATAGAGGGGCAAAGGCCTAAACAATATGGACAGATTTCAAATATTGCTTTTACAAACATAGGAAATTGATAGCATAACAGTTTTTTCCTTTAGTGTGCATTTTCAGAAGGATCTGAAGTTTGAGACTCAAATATATGTCATTATTAGTGACTTCAGTATTTAATTATTTGCCAGAAAAACCCAAGTTTTATGAGTAAAAGAAAACATATGAGGCACAATTGTAAACATCCTGTGAAATTCTTGACAGTTGACAGGTATAATGCTCATCTAACACAGTCAACCACATGATAGCAATGTGCCTGAAATATGCAATTATCCATATTAATACAGTCATTACACTCAGTCAACCAAAATAAATGTGATTGTTGGTAAGCCATATGCATGCTGAACATTTTAGGTTACAGTATTGTATCATCTCTGACATGCAGTGCTCATTGTTTTCCTGATAGTTTAGACCTTTTCAAAGGTGGGTTTCAGTGCCCCCTGTAGAACACCTGTGCAATACTTATGCAGCCATCCAGGTACATTGTGGTGGAAGTAAGTGTCCTAAAACTACAGAGACTGCCCATTTTTATATGCAGGGGATACAACATGCTTAACATTTTTTTTACAGCGGCTGCAAGGTCCTCCTTCAAAGTCTGTCCATATTAGATATCTGTGTTACTAATTCATACACAGGACATGTAAACTAGCAGGCCCATATCAAGACAAGACAGTGGTTCTATGGCAGCCCCACTGATACTCCTGTACTTCTGCTTATGTCCCTGTGCCATTCTCATCTTGAGTGACATTGTAGGCCTCTGCTGGACCTGCTGCAGTGTGGGTACCTCAGATATAAGCAAACATATCAGTTCAGCAAGTGCCTTTTATCCATGGTCAAGTGATGATGAGTGCTAAGACAACTGTTTTGGCAAACAGAGCAGTGTGGTACAGCTTAGAAGGTAAGGAGGTATATTGGTAGTAAAGTTGAGGGAAAAGAAGGGATAGGAGGAAAAAGTGTAATATGGACAGACTTTGAAGGAGGACCTTGCAGCCGCTGTAAAAAAAATGTTAAGCATGTTGTATCCCCTGCATATAAAAATGGGCAGTCTCTGTAGTTTTAGTAGTCTGCTACTTTCATTCTTTACTCTCCCATTCTTACCTAGACTAACATTTTTAGCCCCCTTCTCTGGTCCTTCACCCTTTTCCCTTATCTCATTGCCTATATACCTCACTCTCCTTTTTAACTTTACTTTCTTAACATTTAACTTGATAAAATACCATTACCCTATCTAAACATACTCTACCCACACTTTTCTTTTTCCTCCTATCCCTTCTTTTCCCTCAACTTTACTACCAATATACCTCCTTACCTTCTAACTTGCTTTTTTTTTTAACACTTCTAACTACTAGCTTTCTTTCACTCTGTTAATTACCAATTCTGTCCTCTACCTTCTGACCAATGATTAATTTTATGTACCTACACTTCAGATATCCTTAACTCAACTGTATATTTTGGTGCCTGAGCTTATCTCCTCAGCCACATGATGTGAACTTTGATTATAATCTTACTGTAACCTAGTTAAGTTAGTCAACACAAACTGTATTTTGTCCTTGTACATTTTTGTTTTGTTTTGTTTTTGTTCTTTTGTTAAAAAAGATTGATCTATTTAGTAAAGTATTCCTCATGTATTGTCTTAGTCTAATAGTGGAGCTTTTCTCCTCGGGCCTCTGCTGAAAATGGACATGTATCCAGCCAGACTAGCCCGGTTAACAAATGTAAAATAAATAAATAAATAAATAAATTAATGCACACTACTTACTGATGATCTCTAAACATGACAGTCTTCTTTTTACAGCTGTTCGTCTGTGCCTTCAAAATCCTACAGTGATGTATTACCAGGTGAAATCCTTTACAAGGAAGCCCCCACCAATATACTAAGGATGTAAGTATTGTGTCAGTATCTCCTTAAATATTATGCAAAGAGATAGTCTGAAGGGCCCCAACTCTAACAGCTAATAATACCTAATAGCTGTGAGGAGTAAAGAACTGCTACAGGTACAATTATGAGTCATTTCTGTGCCTTTCCGCTTAGCCACTATGTCATTTTTAACATAAAGACTGTGGCAAACACTGAATGTATAACAAGATGAAGCATGTGGTATTACTATGCAATCCCCGCCCCTCCCGGAAAGGACAGCAAACCTCTGCTGGATCCTATCACAACTCCTTTACTTGACCTTTTTTTATGTAAACAAAAAGAACTGCTGTAGATTTGAAGGATATTCTGGTTGTGAGTTTGCAAGACTGTAACAATGTAATTACACAAAAAGAACTGCTGTAGATTTGAAGGATATCCTGGTTGTGAGTTTGCAAGACTGTAACAATGTAATTACACAAAAAGAACTGCTGTAGATTTGAAGGATATCCTGGTTGTGAGTTTGCAAGACTGTAACAATGTAATTACACAAAAAGAACTGCTGTAGATTTGAAGGATACCCTGCTTCTGAGTTTGCAAGACTGTAACAATGTAATATATGCTTCCATACTAAATGACTAAGTTATTCCCAAAGTAAATAGAGTCCTTTAAATTTGTAGCCCTGTCAATCTTCTATGACACTGCTATTCTGTGAAGCTGTGTATGAAAATGCTTAGACATATATATATATATATATATATATATATATATATATATATATTTATATATATATATATATATATATATATATATATATATATATATATATATATATGTACAGTTTCTAAGATTTAAAATTAACTCATTTCAGGTTACTCATTGAGCAAACAATTCATCTAGAATTGAAGTATATCTGAAGGACAGTATATCATCATTAACATATTATGGTAACTGAATTTAGAAGTTTATTATGCTGTGTGAAACGTATTGCATTAATTTATTTTCCTTCTATGAATCCTGATTATTAAATCTAGTTCTCATTACTGCTTTGTTTATTAAACAGTTACACCTAAGCTCAGTGCTGACAAGAGTGCTGAAAATTCAGGTAACACATATTTCCGTGGCATAAGTGTCTATTGTATCAGTCATCTTTTTACAACACTTGCCAATTTTGCACAATAGGATTGGATTATGGTAAATCCAGCCTGTATTATTATCTGTGCACTGTTGTTAGCATGTCTGTTACAACTAGTTCCTTTAGCTTGTCAGCTACTGATGTCACATAGACCAGCATTATATCATTCCCAGATTTAGTTACAGCGTTTATTTACTTAGTTCATGTATAAACTCAGTAGATAACTAGCTAGGTGGTCATATAAAAAAAATACTATTTCTGACATGACTGGAGATGCAAAGAATCATCTGGTAATTTAAGCAGGTAAGAATGTTAACAAAATAGTTGAATTACTGCATAACTCAGTAACAGTGTCTTTTCGGCTTTTTCCCGGTAAGGGGTCGCCACAGCGGAACTCCAGTCCACTAATGATTGGCAGTAGATTTTTACAAAATGCCGAGGTGCCAGCACGACGCCCAACCTTCAATGAAGGCACACCCATTTACGCACGCATGTCTTTCAAACACTACCCAACCATGGGGAGGACATGCAGACTCCACACAGAAGGCACTCCCAAGCTACGCCGAGAATTGAATGGGAGAACCTCTTGCTGTAAGGTAACAACGCTACCGCCATACCACCATGGCTGATACTGCATAAGCAAACTTGCAATCAGTATATGCTGGCTTACAGAATGAAAATATACATTTTAGTAATAAACAATGGACTGAAGTATAAGGAAATGTTTCATGTCTGATGGTATTACAGGACATCGTCCTCTCCCCTTTGGTTTCTCAGCATATGTTTTATGTGTAGTGGTGGGCTAAACTGGACTGAATGAAATGCTACTACCTCTTTTTGTCCATCAATTGATATGTTTTATTTAATATACTGTACTGGGTATTTAACATACTGTAGCTGACTTCTAATGACTTTTGAACATTGCTTTATAATAGGATGTAAGTTGGCAGTCCTTAAAAAGCCCCTGTCTGTCAAATGGCTGTCATAAAGACAGAATAACATAATGACTGTTGAGCCTAGAAAACACATTGCTTGTTGTGGCGTTGTGTTTGCTACTGGTACCAGAAGGTTTGCCTTGTATGAGAAATGCAATGTTTTGGACTCTGAAACACACAGACAGGAAAAAATAGATAAAGAGGGAACTATAGAGTTAAACCTGCAGTAGGCAGGCAAAGAAAAGACAGGCAATTCTCCATGACAACTAATAAGGAGCCACTGTCATGGTTATCTCAAAAGTGTCCTGAAGAGGGGCTTCCAGGGAGATATATGTGAAGGGAGACAGTAATTTGGATGATGTCCCTGTAACCTGAAAGGGTGATAGAAGGAGCTCATTATTGAAATGTCAGAACGGGAAAAGCCAAGTACCGACACGCCAAAAAATAAAAAACAAGACTGAAAACACAGGAGACGAGTCAATTTTAAAAAGCAATCTTCTTTAAACTTCTTTTTCAGTGGGGGCAAGCCTCCCATAAACCTCAACCTTATATATATACATCACCTCCAAGATTGCCATACTTTGGAGAAAAGGGAATATTCTGATAAATGGCATCTCAGACTTAGTATATGTAAGTTTGATCTTCTGACCATTCAGTCTCCATGTTGTGGGACTTGCTGTAGTGGGTCCTGACATTTCAAATGGTTACCAATAGAAGCTGTTACCCTGAAAAGGAAAAACTCATAAAGTGTGTTGAAGAGAAAAGACTGATATCCATAATCACTGCTTGTTTTACTGATCAACTCTGGAAAAGAAAATGTGCAATCAGAGTGAAGGAATGTTGAAACTGTTCACATTTAACTGAAATTTGGAAAGACCTTATTTGCACTTTTGTAGATGGTTTTGTGGACTTGCATTTAATATACATTTGTGACTGATTTTATTTTTAATTCATGTGACTTTTTTGCATAAACAGAATACATTTTTCATGTTTTGTAAATAAAACTTAACTTAAACTTGAAAATATAGTTGCAAAGGTTGTTTTGCTACTGTAAACATAGTGACTTCCCACAGTTGGTATATGGCATTCTCATGCATTTGAAAAGACTTGTTCCCATTTTTTGCTATTTTTGTTTTCAGAATTAGATAGAATCTAAGCGGGTGTAAAAGAGATTGGGAAGGATGGTTTCTCTTGCAGTGTTAACTCAATTACTAATAATTCAATTGCTTGAGTTTAAAGTCCAGTGGTCTTGAATGAAGGTTCACTTTTCACAGCTCCACAATACCAGCACTAGATGGTTCCAGCAAGAAGAGTAAGGGCACAATATATTGGATATACTGGGCGGCTTGGGACTTGAACTACCCCTCCTCTGTAACACTGTAGGGGCAGCTAGCTGATAATGCTGGGTGAATTCTTGGGAAAACCTTGTAAATGAAATTACAACTAATCACAGTTGAATGCTACTCTTCATGAGTGGGGACAGAAATTAGATCTTCAAAGATTAGACCTTTGGCCAAGTTTAATATGGCCCACAAGGACAGCTAATCTAGCACTTACCTATGAATCAGCCCTTCATGTGTCAAGCATACCTTCTCTTCAGCACTGAGTCCATGCCAGACACCTGTCACCTATTCCTGAGACAAAGCAACTGCTTTCTGAAGCCAATACATGAAATGGTCTTAGTAAGTTATATGTTATAGCCCAAATAATGTCTTAACAGAGTTGAAAACCATAACACCCCTAATATCTAAATCTGCAGAAAACACAGCGTTGCTGATAATCATTCTTATTTCTTTTTAGTGTTTTGGACAAATCTTGATAGTAAACTTTCAAGAATTGAGCCAGGAGCTGCCATATTTATTTCCAAATATCCAAATATAGACAATGATTAAGGCATCCCTGTTATTATACAGCTGTGGAATGTATCATTCTGTTGACACCACTTTCTCTGAATGCTGGATCAGGGAAATGTTTTGCAAACAACTTTCAGCAATAGTGGATAATTCCCTTTTCTCACTGGGGTATACCCTTAGAGTAGGTTCATAATGATCAGTACTGAATGCCCTTGATAACCCTGGGGTAAATTTATAGTGTCCCATCCAGTTGTCTAAGTTACTCTTAAATAGGGTCATTGAGGACCTCTGTTTTATGTGAATTGGGAGTTTGTTCCAGAGGAGTGGCAATCTCTGGGAGACATCTGTCTCTCCAACATGTCCTGTTAATGTTGCAGGCTAGATTAAGATCCTAGAGTGAGTGACTCTTGTCCCATGTGACTTGCAGATGTGCAGCATTTCCATTAGGGCAGGGCCTGAGACTACTCTGTAGGCCAGGCACAGGTCATCTCTCAGCAGCCTATAATATACAGAGTACAGTAACAGGGCCTTCAGTCTGTCCATGTAGGTGATGTGTTGAAGGCCCTGAATTTTCTTGGTGAGAAACCTCTGAGGTCTGTGCATTTGCTGCAGGTGTCTGGTGAGGTGCATAAAGAAGGGACCATTGTACTCTATTAGTGGTCTGATGAGGGATGAGTACAGGGGAGTTATAACATCATTAACTCTGGATGTGATGCCCTTACTTATGAGATATATAATGTAAAAGGCCTTCCTTACCACTATGGACACATGGTGATAGAAGTTAAGGTTGCTATCAACCTGTGTTCCCAAATCTCTCATCAAAGGGTGTGAGCTAAGTGGGTACTGTTAATATTGTATATCTAGTATTTGAACTGTGGAGGGGGGACTGCCCCAATGCAAAAAAAAAAAAAAAAACAATTGTTTTAAGGGTTGCTGAAAGTGAAATATTTTCATTGAAATAGGATTTAGCTAAAGTGGTGGTGATCTATTGGCATGAATTCCATATCCATTTACTCAAACTATTCTATGCATAGCTTCTGTTCACAATTAGCAAATCCATACTGCATACGTAAATTAAAGTGAATAACAGTATTGAATTATTCTTCGAGAATGACACCAGTAATTTTGCTGAGGCATTATAGTGAGTATGCAAAGCTGTTAATCATCAATGGTAACTTAGTCAAATATCCTGAAGCCTTTAGAAGCTCCCTAGGTCATGGTTAAATCATCATCTCTCATAATGTTATCTAGCTGTTCTTTAAACACACCTAAGCTACTATTATTTTTACTGATATACAACAGCGAATATCAATAAGTCACTGACTTCTGGGTAAACTAATTAAAACTGTTATCTGCGCCGAATGACTGTAGTTTGACTTTGAACTCTCCATGTCTCCCTGCTGGTGTCTTACTATCGGTCTTTAACACATTTTCCTTTGTAGTCATACAGAAGTATCATATCCAATCAGTAACTCAGTACCTTTTATATAAGAAGGGAAACCAATGATCTCTGTCTATATTTGTTGTGATAAAAGACACTGCTTTTACTAACTGCATACATTTATTCAGAGTTTATAATATTTTTCTTAGTTTTTGCATATATTGATGCCAGAGTGGTGTGCTGATATACATATAGCTTCCAGTCAGAGTTATAATAGAATCACAACTTCTCTCTTCATTGATGCAGTACATTTTGTTGATGTTAATATTTTTAATGACACCTGCAGTAATGTAGTAAGGAGTATACTGTGACATTAACTGAGGTATGTTAATGTATCCAACAGCACAGTCTGATCAGTAGTGATAAAACTGAATGACAATTATGAAGAAAAACTGATCACAGACTGCTGAAATACATTCAGATTTGCTACTATTACCTGACCTATGGCAGTCCCGAAAAGCAACCATACAAAAAACACACTCTTTTGAAGTTTCCAGTAGAAATAGACACACCAGTGGACAGAATTGGCCTCCCTCCAACCCTAACTCCCCAAAAAAGAAAGATAACACCATGCTACACCTGTGTAAAGAGGACAAATAAACCATATGTAGACTCAATATATTCTGCCAACACCAATGATAAGGATTTACGCCAATGCATGGTTAAGAACTACAATGAATCTACAGGTCAACATTAATGTTTTACTGCAAATGCTGACAAAAAACAGCAATTATCCTATTACATGATGTCTTACTTATAAAAGAAACAAAAATATTTTAAATTGGTCATTGAAAGATGGCAATGCCCAGCACCATTTGGTCTTGGGCATAGCTGTGACTTATGCACGGACATTATTATTTATCAACTTTAGCTGCACCTTTGTGGGCAAACCTTACACTCATTACATAAAACTAACAGTACCCACAGAGGAGCCACTGAGGATTATGATCAGATTTCCAGTCATAAGTCATTTATTATGTGTTCAAGAAATGTATATCAAGAAATTCACCTCGAGGGTAAAGTTGGACAGCTGAGTCAATCTCGATATCCATTTCAACAATATATAAATAAAGGGCTATGATTAGAGAAGCCTATCCATAATCTTTGTAGAAAGTAATACTTTAGCAGTCTGATGTACTTTTAGTTACAGAGAAACAAATACGATTGCAAAGCATTTTATACCTTTTAAGCCATTAACACATTGTAGATAGCTAGCTGCCACAAACTAAGTTGAACTCTGACAGAGCAACAACGTTAAAAGGTATTAGACACTTCTGTCTGCCAAACTTTTTTAGTCAGAATGATCTCTATTACAGCTTTCAATCAATCGATCAATTAATAAATAAATAAATGCAATAATTATGTGACACATGGAGTGTGCTGACAGTGTTCTAAAACTGATAAACAGAGAAGCTTATCATGTACTTCTCTAATGTCAGACAAGGGCATAACAATTACTTCCCTGATGTCAAAGAATGGTATTTCAAGCTTTGTTCTGCACCTTTACATGCCTGATTTCCACTGCTGTTCTTTGGAAGCTGATGTCTGTCCTCTGACATGAAGCTAGAGCATGCCAACTCGGAAAGGTATGGAACAACACTTCTCATACTCTTCTTTGACATCAGAGAAGTAATTGTTATGCCCTAGTCTGACATCAGAGAAGTAAATAACATAACTCATTATAGCCAAGTGCGCCTCCAGGCTTTTCTGCAGTTACCTCCTAATGACACCTCTAGGCGTCAAATATAGCTTCTTCATATTTCCATTAACAATTCCAGTATCATACTACATACAGGATATCCGATATCTTCTTAAAGAATACATGATGGCAAACACAATTTTATTGATATTTGACCTCTAATACAGCTAAAGACATATTGAATATTATTTGCATACTGTTTATTTGTATTGTAATAATTTTCATATTTTTCTAAATATCTCAACATTTAGGCAATACAGACAGAACTGCATAGCCTCATATGAAAGCTCACAGCTGTATGAAGAAAACCCTGCTGGCAATATGTGTTTTGCTCAAACTGTTATTGCAATATCAAAAGCCATTTATATAAAATTACAAAATTACAGAATTAATATCCACTGCCTTTATTTTGGCTTATAAAATTCAGTTTATAGCATTGAACTGAATGAATACCACTAATGTAAAGTGTTAATTTATCCCGAGTAGTTTGCCATTTACAGTGTCCTAGTAACACTTATGGTTCCAGAGATACGAATATTTGTTTGAACTGTAAAGTGATAACTTCAGTTTTTTAAAGGTTCAAACTACACCCACTGGGAGTTAACATCACACACTCAAAAGAACTGTACTGGAGGAAATGAGTTAATAGTCTCTGTTTATCAGTTTTAGAGCACACTATCAGCACATTCCATTAATTGATCAATTAACCAACACTGCGAAAGGGCAGCAAGCAAAGTCAAAGTTATCTCCATGCACTTCCAGGTCATCTTTTTTTTATTTTTATTTTATTTATTCATTTGTTAACTAATTAAGTGTCATGGTCTGCTACTCTCTTCAGCCAAAACCTAGGCCAGAGCAGCAAGGTTAAATATCTTATCTATATTATCTATATATATATATATATATATATATATATATATATATATATATATATATATATATATATATATATATATATATATATATATATATATATATATATATATATATATATATATATATATATATATATATATATATCTTTACAGCTTGGTGAAGGAAATGAATCAGCATATTTTATGCAACACCATGTTCTCCAGCTTTTCCTCACAGCAACCTTGTGTCCTAGGGACACAGATAAGGAGTTTCATGAAGACTTATGGCTAGAGCTACAGGAGAAATGAATCTGTGGCAGACAGTCAGTATCCCTAATGGAGGCCATAGTTTGCAATGACATCTTGTCATGTGGTACTTGCATCTGTAAGATGTACCAAACTTTCTCTTGTTCCCTCTCCTTTAAAGGTCATAGATCATAAGGTCTCTGTTCTCTACGAGAGACTATAGAGGTAGAAGTAAAGTCCGGTACCCTCTCTACAGACTAGAGCAGCTCACAAAAGGCCACGTCACCTGTTCCCCCTAGCTAACACTTCATATGAATGGGATCTGTTCCTGCACCCAGCTCAGGAGAGATAATGTTGAATACCTTGAATTTGCTCAAGGAGACCATTCTAACCAATAAGCAGATTTTTGAGAAGTGAAAGGAAACTACAGCACTCAGAGGAAGCCCATTCAGAAAAGGACAGGAGAACGTGATAGCTCCATACAAACAGTTAAGGAGGCTGAAATGTAACACTGGAGATGTGAGGAACAGAAAATATCTTAGAGACACTAGATTTAGTCCAGTTTCTTTAGTTATGCTCACACCCTAAGTTACAACCTTTGGTGTTCTATTCTTAGTTCATTACAGCACTTTTCTTCAGTTTTAGTTATAGCCCATTTTTTTATGCATGTTACTTCTAATGTTGACATTTATTCATATACTTATTAATCAGCATGATGCCATCTAATTTATTATTGTTAGTGTAATATTTAGTTTAACAGTGTGTAATTAATAGTATGTTAACAGTAACGGAACGGGTAAGCCCAAACAATAACCCTAAGAAACTCCACAAAATATTCCAGTACGAAAGCTTTATCTGGAATCTTGGCTTCAAATGTTCTATTAGATATCTCACATGCATTGTAAGATAATAACCCCATACAACTGTCTTTGTAGTCTATAGAATCTTACACTGTTTTATTTATGTATTTATGAATTCACTTATTACCCACATAAGTAGACTGACATGAAGTCCTTTTCTAGTTATATTTCATGATATAAAGTACTAATATATAAAGATCCAAAATACTTTTGAGGACATGAATGCAGTTATCATAATCTGTGCTGAGAGTAACAAAATGTCATAGCCGATACACAGCATTTATTTATAGAAATTAATTTAACTGCCTTCTTAGTAGCTTAATAATAATAATGCCAACTGGTTACCAAAGTATGATTGTTCTTTAGTGTAGGTATAATATGTTGAACCAATATCACCCAATAAACATATTCTGACATATGCATCTCATTCATCTAGACACTAGCGGCCACAGCTGGGAAGGAATTTCTCAATGGTTCATCACATTTATGTTGCCCTTGAGTTATCAAACCTGTTTCTAACATCTTTAATTGTTCACTGACTAGTACCTTTATTCCACATTCCTAGAACGAGGCATTTGTCATTCACTGCCTTTCTTGACTTAACCAAGGATTCTGACACAATCCGACACTCAAGTATCATTAAGAAACTCTCCCAGCTGGGAATTAACCCATATGTTACTAGATGGGTAGCCAACTGGCTCACCAACAGAATGCCTATTGTCAAAGTTGGTGCTCCCACCTCTACCAGTATACCATTTACCAGCGGCGTACCACAAGGATCTGTGCTGGGCCCTCTACTGTTTGGAACTTATTTCTTGAAAGTCCAGGTGAAAGTAAATGGCCTGTGGCTTGCCAAGTTCACTGATGATTGCAAACTGGGTGCAATCATTAAGTCTTCAAATGATGTTAACATATTGCAAAAGGGGATCACAGAGAAAAATGACTGGAGCCAAAGCCATGGACTAAAACTAAATGCAAAAAGTATGCTATTATCCCCTTTGGTAAAGAGGAAGCCCCTGCAAATTACAATAGTGACTGCATCCCCCTAAGCTCAAACCCAGTGGTGCGAGATTTGGGAATGTAGGTTGATCGTAATCTAAACTTCAATCACCATGTGTCCACAGTGGTAAGGAAAGCCTTCTACATTGTGTATCTCATAAGTAAGGGCATCACATCCAAGACTAAGGATGTTATAACTCTTCTGTACTCAACTCTCTTCAGACCACAAATAAATGCTCCCTTTTGCATGTACCTCACCAAACACCTGCAGTAGCTGGAGAGACCACAGAGGTTTCTAACCAAGAAAATTCAGGTCCTCCAAAACCTGACCTACATGAAAAGACTGAAAGCCCTGTCTCTGTATTCTGTATCCTACAGGCTGCTGAGCAGTGACTTGTGCCTGGCACACAGAGCAGTCTCTGACCTTGCCCTAATGGGAATGCTGCACATCCACAAATAAAATGGTACAAGATTCACTCACTTCTGTGATCTCAACCTAGCTTGTGACATAAACAGAACATGCTGGAGAAACAGATATATGTTCCAGAGATTGCTGCTCCTCTGGTATAAACTTCCAGTTCACATGAAGCAGAACTCCTCAATGACCCTATTCAAGCGCGACATAGACAATTGGTTGGGAAACCGTAAATTCACTCTGGGGGTAGCACCTATGCCCCTCATGGACAGGGTCAGTCAGTGCTGTTCATAGACTCTATCTGCAAATAACGCCCATCTAACCAAGGTCAGTTAGAGAACATGGGCATAACATGGCTAGACTTGTAAAGGCCCTAGGGCCATTAGCCTAGTAACCTCCTATGAATCTATGAAGATGCATAGACCCCTTTAGCCAGTCAATACAGGCCTATTTAACTGCACTATTTCATCTTCTTCTTCTTCTTCAAGACTGTTTTTGAAAAAATTAAACCTGGTGTAGAAGTAATGGCCTTACCTTCAATGTCAAGAAATGTCGCATACTCAACCTTGTCGAAAAGGACATAAATCAAGTTTACAAAATAAATAGTAAAATACATTTAATTTATTCCTTTATTAACTAGTTAAGTGAACTGGTCATCATAGACACTTTCCAGCCACAACACAGACCACACATAAGTGCAATGGTAAATGCAATTTTCATGAACATTTTAAAGTAGCCAGTTAACCAGCATATTTTTGGTGAGTGGGAGGAAACCTGGAATACCTAGAAAATGTTCCACAGACAAGGGGAAAGCATGCATTCTCCACAAAGACAGTAATTACAGATCAAGACAGAATTCCAGATCCAGAACTGTAAGCAACATGCATGCTCCACGCAGAGAGTGACTGCAGATTAGGACTGAACACCAAACTCTGAACTGAAAGCAGCATGTATGTCCTACAAAGAAAGTGACTGCAGATCAGGACTGAATCCCAAACTCTGAAGTGTAAGCAGCATATATGCTCCATGCAAGCAGTGACTGCAGATCAGGATTGAATGTCAGACCCTAGAGATGAAAGCAGCATGCATGCTCCACACAGACAGAGATTGCAGGTCAGGACTAAACTCCAGACCCTGAATTGTAAGCAGCATGCATGTTCCACACAGACAGCAACAACAGATTAGAACTGAAAACCAGACTGTGGAGATAAAAGCTACACGGATGTTTCACACACACACAGTGACAGCAGATCGGGAGTGAATTCCAGACCCAGGAGATGTAACTGTCATGCATACATGCCCTACACAGATAGTGTTAGCAGATCAAGAATGAACTCCAGACCCTGCAGATAAAAACAGTATGCATGTTGCAGAACACAAAAAGCAGCTGAGGAATCAGAGAAACTCAGTTGTACTTTCGTACTTTGTTTAAAAATGTACCTTCGTACCACGTAGCAAAGAGCCAAAATCCACATGGTAAAGAAAACAAAGCTTTATTCACATCAAGTAGAAAGCTGGTAAGCGCTTTCGTTCTGAACCACAGAACTTTATCAGGCAAATAAAACCAATTAAATACATCTTATATAGTAAGGTTAATTAATCACATGTGCATTTTAATCACATATATCAATTTGAAATAATTCAAGCTATGCCCCTTTAAAGAAATATTCATATTAATGTAGAAATACTTGTAAAACATTAAAAACAAGAAGTATCACTTTATAACCTAGTACCAACCATCAAAAAGGTGTGTATCAAATTCACTCATGTGTGTATATATACACTTTAAAAACCTAAGGTAGTAGAATATTATTACAATAAAATAATAAATATGACAAATACTTCAGATATATTAAAATATAATAAAACATACCTATACAAGTCTATAAATATAAGTTAAAATACAGTCATATACACACATACAATTTGTACTTTCTACTTGATGTGAATAAAGCTTTGTTTTCTTTACCAAGTGGATTTTGACAATTTTCTACATAGTACGATGGTACATTTTTAAACAAGATACGAAAGTACAACTTAGTTTCTCTGATTCCTCAGCTGCTTTTTGTGTTCTGCAACAGTTTCACAGTGTGCATGTTCCCAACAGACAGTGACAGTGGATCAGGAATGAATCCCAGATCCTGAAGATAAAAGCTGCATGAATGTGTGATGATAGGAGGTACTGCCATCCATGTCAGAAGTAGGGCAGCGGATGTGTGATTTGTGCCAACACAGCTAGCTGCAATTTTGTAAATAATGATATGTCTTTGTATATCAAACTGATTTGTACAGATGCTTGTGCTGAAAATGTATTTGTGAGGTTTGCTTGTGCTAAAATGTATCAACAGTGCACCCTGCTGGAATGAAAAGAAATGGACATGTATTATTGCAACTGAATTAAATGTATATGTTTTACTAGAGGACACCGGGACAGCAAAGGTTAACTAGGTAGCTTACTTTAAGAAAAATAAGGGAATGTAAATGTGCTATTAAACCATTAAAATGTCACCCCACAGTGCTGAATAGGACTGGAGACAGTGGGTCTGGAAGAAGCCTTTGTTCATTAGTTCAGTAAAAAGAGGGAAGTCCCAGGCACTGCCATAAATATTTAGATGTGTATTGTAGCCGTCTATGCTAAATTCCTGTCTCAGCTTCAAAAGGGAATGGTATGAGAACCTAGAGTCAGGTGACCAGATGAGGTCATTCTGCAAGCCATCTTGGATATTATATTTTGCAGGAAGTAATCTCCGAGGATGGAGTATTCTGTTTTGGGGAACCTGACTAGAAGGACTGCTCACATATTTCATTGTGCCATGCTCTATCAAGTAAGTTATTAGGGAATAGTAATTCTCCTACATTCAGTCAGGAATATAGTGAAGCTTACTTTAGATATTGTTTTTTTTTTATTTGTTTGAGTATGTCCATCAATGTTCTTTTCAATATTTCCTATAATTTGAACTCTGTGGTTTACTGTGCATATATATTCAGTATTATCATGCTCTTTTATTATTTATTATTAAATATATTTAAAATGTTTATTGTGGCTGGTACTTGTAGAAAGTATTTACCTTTGAGAGCACTTATATTTATTTGGTGACCCTGTGTGGGCCACTCCTAAAGGCCTAGCTGTCTTGGTCAACTATTACCATTTATATTAGTATTAATATTATACAGTATAATTGGACACCTTTGTTAAGGGCCTTAGAGTAGCTGACTCTGGAGTGCCTGGTGACAAGTGATAACCACCTTATACTCTGGACAGAAGGGGGCACAGCAGGTAAATCTGTGCCAGCCTTTCCCGTGTGTGTGTGTGTCTGTGTGTGTGTGTGTTTGTGTGTGTGTGTATCAGCTGCTTGGAGCAAGGGCATGAAGCACTGGGTTTACAGAGAGTTTGCTGGAGGACTTGGCTAGGACAGTTGTTTGAAGACCTAACCCTACAGCTGTACCAGTGGGGAGTCTTACTGGGGACCTGGAGGGAGGCAGAGATAGAGAAATTCAGACCCCAGGTTGAGTGTGTTCCCTGTGTGCTCTTAAAGGAAATTGTGCTTGACACAGAGAGGTCTGCATCTGGAAATACTGAATGTATCCATTTGTATTCCAAGTGCATGTCCCTCTCTGGTATCAGTGGTGAGGATTCAGGCTTCTTGATTACTAGCCCAGCATGTGGTTGTCACAGCATGTTCCACCCAGACAGTGAGTGCATATCAGGATTGAACCCCAGACCCAGGAGATGTAACTAGCATGCATGCGCTACACAGACAGTGTTAGATGATCAAGACTGAACTCCAGACCCTGGAGATAAAAGCTGCATGCATGTTCACAACAGACAGTGACGGCAGATCAGGACTGAAGCCCAGACACTGGAAATGTAACCAGCATGCATGATTTCAGTGATTTCAGATCAAAATCAAACCCCTGATCCTGAAACTGTAAGTTAGTGATTTTAGTCATTGAGCCACCTTGCTGTCCATGATAATAACATTATTAGAGATGTTAAGACATTGGTAATCAGCAAGTTACACATTGAGAATTGTGTATTTACAAAAGTCAGAAAGAGTATTACTTAGTTCATAAAATTCAAAAGGAGATGTATATTTACTCCAGATAGATTTTTGTACCGCTTTGTATTTCACTGATCTTACCTATTACTTGAATTCAGTGATGTGCTTTTTGCATATCACAGGGCCCAGAGAACCTGGATTATTTGGAAAGGCTTCAGGAACTATCATTATAGTTTGTTCCTTTGCAAGCTTTCATGCAAGTTGAGATGGCTGCCTATGATACTATATGAAGAAAAAGTAAAAGAACATATTTCACCATATATCCTTATCAATCTACTCAGAAAATTTGAATTCATCATACACAAGCTATTGCAGAAATCTCTTGCATCATTGAAGTTTATGGTTTACTGACAGCCATTTTAATAGTTCTCAGGTCGTCTTAATTATGGATCAAGCGGTGTGAATGAAGGCAAGCTCTTTTCTTGTCCTTCCATTCTCACTTCTACTGTCCCCCAGGGTTTTCTTTTGTGGTCTTCATTCTTTTATTTATTTATAATAAAGTCTTTATAAGCTGACCTAGTCTTCAGCTCATTCTGTTTGCAAATCTTGGAATTTTGAGGTTTTCATCCTCCCAGTCTGGAATTAGAAATGGTCTGCAAGCTGACTGATAAAAGTTTAAAACAGTGATTTGCTGATAAACCACTAATAATGAACATGAAAAACAACTAAAACCATGTTATTATTTTTCCCACACAGGCTCAGAAATATTTTTACTAAAAGTTCTTGCAGGTATAGCACTGGCTAAATATTTAATTGTGTACAGTGTTTCAGGTATTTGGAGATTAGTGCAATGTGTCATTTCTCAGATGTATAAAGGGAGAATAGTGCAAGGTTGGAGGAAAAAGTAAAGAAGTGTGGTATGAGGGACAGATAATGATCGTGGAGATTTGAATCTGCCAGGAACAGGCTTGGAAGTTTCAAGTTCCAGTGCAGAGAAGAAGCAAAGGTTGAATGATATCTTGAACCATTGCAGGATTAACCAGACAATAATGCAATGCATCAGAAATAATAGATTACTAGAGTTTTCTTAATAAAAGCAGTAGACGTATTGGATGTCTAGGTGAAAATGGGTTCTAGTGAAGGAGAGTAAACATATAATGACTGCAAAGACAAGGATGATGGTGTGAATTTGCTGAGCTGAGGAACGTGGCCAAAGATGGGTTAAAAGACTAGGAGTGAACTGAGATAATCCAAAACATTATGAGAATCATTGAGGGATCTAGTACTCAGAAGAGGTCTGGTGTTTAGATCCGGGACATTTCCCCGCAAGCTACAATGCAAAAATCATAAGCTTGCAGCACTGCTTCACTGTAGAGCAGTATGGTTGAAAAGCAAACTCACTACTGCATTAAACATTGTCCAGCCATACGAAACATCACTATGATCCCTAAATGGCTATCTGGCTGTATTGTAACAAAAGAGACAGTTTTGCTAGAAGTGTTATGCAATGATAACATTTCTAGAAAGGCTCCCTCTTTTGTTAAAATAACACTTCTAGCAAGGCTTTATCTTTTGCTATAATACAGCTGGGTAGCTGTTTAGTGATCATAGCCATGTGCCATGTGGCTAGACAATGTTTAATGCCACAGCAAGTTTGCTTTAAAATGGTACCACTCAACAGTGAAGTGGTGCTGCAGGCTTATGGTTTCAGCATTGTACCTCACAGAGAAATGTCTCATGACCTAAACTCTGGATCCCATTCAGAGATATGGAAAAGAGGCTGAAGAGGAGGAACATGTTAAAACATAATGCTACATAACAATTAGAAACTTGCAATTAAGGCAAAGGATACAGCATATGAGTGGTGCAAGGGAAGGCTTGGGAGTTAAAGGTACAGTGCAAGTAGGCTAGCAGAAGAGCAACAAAGATGATGAGAGCAACAAAGTCACAAGTTATAAACAAGTTGGCAGAATCAATTAAGAAGGGACAGCAACAGTTTTTTTTTAGATCTATGTTAGACAGGAGGAAGCAAGAGACAGGGCTGGCCCATTTGATCCAAGAGCTGACAGAGAAAGACTTGAAGAAAGCACCATTACTGAATGAACTCTTTGTTGCCTTCTTCATTATGAAAAGCCATTGGAGGTTGCCATAGAGGAAGGGTATTTATGTAAAGTGGGGAGAGCACGGACAAGCACTGGGCAAGAGAGAAAGGAAGTCAATAGAGAAATGACTCTCCTTAGAGAGGATAGAGCACAATGACTAGATGTGTTAGCTTGCAGAATCCCCAGGAGTTTATAATATAACCAGGCAGATCCCTTGGTGGTGATCTTCAGTACGTCATTATTTCATAAGAAGTGCCTAAGATGACAAGTACATCTTTGTATGGGAAGGATAGGGCAGAAAATTCCATTGAAGTAACAATTAGCCTAAAAAATGGGAAAACCATCATGAAGATAATCCTGACAATTATTTTGCTAGAGTGCAACTATCATTATTCATATCCGGAAGACACTGCCTTGTTTTTTATGAGTGGGTTAGAGATGAATTTGACACTGAAGTCCAATTAGAAACAATATGGTCTTACTGGACTTCTTCAAGGCCATTTAAATGGTGCTACAGAGGTGGTGATAGGAAAACTATAAGGGTCAGAGACAGGATTAGTGCTAAACAGCTGGAGTGCCACATGGCTGAAGAATAAGATACAGAGTGGCCATGGCAAGAGCGGTAATTTCACTGGAAAAGAAAGTGACTTGCTGAGTACTACAGAGAAATGGGCCCAGTCCTGTTCAGTGTGATTGTTCTAGATATATCTGAGGAAAAAGAGAACAACATTAAACTTTGACTGATAAAAGAAAGGTTTGGCAAGCTACAGGTCCTCCTCCACGACCCAGGAAACTCATAACTTGTATTTAAACTTAATGGAAACACTCATCATCCAAAGCAATACCATATTCATGGGTTACTTTAATTACTACACTATTAACTGAGAATCTTACACAACACCAAACATACAGACACAGAGATTCCTGGAGTTTGTAAACACACAAAGTCCAAAAGCACAGCAGTTCAAGCAGCTCAAATATATCAGTTCTGACATTTATTAAACAATAAAAGCAAAACACTTTAACTGATCCACCGTGTTTTTCATCCTAAGCACAAGGACTTCCTCGGGTTAAAATAAAACATAGGCTATCACAGGGCTTATATATACAACTTAAACCAATCTTTCAATTAACTATCACTCATTTAAAGTTATATACACATAATACAATTCACGTGAATCTAATAAAATAAAATAAGAACAGTATAGAATGCATTACAATTACTATATAAAGTCTACAAGGGAGAACACAATAATTATACAATAATACAATAAAACAGTATCCTAAAATACATAATTTTATAATAAATATTTATCTTAAAAAACCCTAAACACACCTTCCTAAAAATATTAATTTATCTAACATATAAAATTAATTCTAATACATACAGCTTATTCTATATACATTTTTTTTAAAACCTATAATTTTGCTGCCCTCAATTTTAAAACTGGTTTTAAAGATATAGATTAATTCATACCAGGGTATTCATTAGCCTGGAGTGCAATTTGCCAATATATTTTTCTATATTCTAAAGTGTCTTCCCAAGGGCCATCTCTAGCATTTATAGTCACTACTTCACGTTTATATCACGACATTGAAAGCCGAAAACACCGAACACCATTTAATCGAACCTAAATAATCTAAAGCACACAATATCGAACATTCGGAACAGTGAATTTTTTCCCAGGGAAAAATTTGCTATTCCGAAACACATTCACACAACACAGGCACACCAAAAAAACAGCAATCCACACACTTACACTTAAAATCATACATCTAACCCTACACTAAACTATGCAAACACTACTATCTATCCACTTACCTTAACCCAACCCTAAACCTAAGGTCCGTCACTATCGCACACCCACCTTACCCGCTCCCTAACCCTAACTCACTTAACCTGTCCCTAACCCTAAACTTTGTCACTATCGCACACTCATCTCACCAGCACCCTAACCCTACATCATGTAACCCATGCCCTAAACCTAACGTCCACACAATCACACACTTACCTGAACCCCTGTAACTTTCCACCACAGTGCTAAAAATAGCGAAGCCACAGAAACGGACAACCGAATTCTTTCCCTAGGAAAGAATTCAATGTTCTGCAGCTTCGCTGTTTTTAGCGTTCGATGCATAGTGTTTGACATTGTGGCATTCAATGTTATCAGCTTTTGATAACAGGATATGAACCCACTACTTCTAATACAAAATAGACAAATTTAGCTAAGGGGCAATTCGTAGTATGTTTATAAAGTACATTATTTTCATTTTTAATTTTAATACTATACATATGCTCATATATATGTCTATTTAAATTCTTTTCCGTTTTTCCCACATAAAAACCTTGACAATTTATTTTATTTATTTATTTATTTTACATTTGTTTACCGGGCTAGTCTAGCTGGACATATATCCATTTTCAGTAGAGGCCCGGGGAGAAAAGCTCCAAAATACAAGCAGTAAGCAACCATTAACAACCAAAAAAAAAAAACAATAGCAAACAACAATACAGAATGGTACAATGGTAAGCATCAGAAATATGAGAAAAAGCCTTAAGCCAGCTGGTAAGAAAAGAATAAAATGAAAATAAATGAGCAGTACATTAAACAATGACTGTAGATTAGGCAGGTGAAAATAAATAATAATGCTTGCAAATAACTAAATATACTAGAACTGATGTCTCACAATTACAATGCTGCCTGGCTTTAATCAACAAATCTCTATTGGGTATATATACACTATCCCTACCACTTATAAATGTGCATTGGGTGCATCTTCCGCATTTATATGTGCCTTTTATTTTATACTACCTATCCCTTCTCTTTTTTGAAATTCACATATTTCTTTCACATTTCTACCCTTTTTATATATAAAATTTATAGGTTGTTAAAATAATTGTTTTTCATCTGATATACTCTTAAATAACTGCCAATTCTTGGAAATTATGTCTTCTGCCTTTGAAGTATATGCACTATTATAAAACAAACTAAACCTCCCTCCATATTCTTCTAGGGATTTTACTTTTTCATCCCTTCTAGTAGATGTTCCACTATTCTTATAATCTACATGTTCTCTTTTACCTAAATAAGGTTGATATATATCCCTTCTACCTTTTAAGACCTCTCCAAATATTTATTTTACCATATCTGATGGGTATTTTCTTTCCAAAAACATCTTTTGAATCTTTTCACATTCTATAAGGAAATCTAGTTCTTCTGATGTCATTCTAGATGCTATTATTAATTGCCATTTAACTATATTATGTTTTTGCTTAAAGGGATGAGGGATAGTAAAATACAGATATGAATATGAGAAGGTATTTTTCCTATACAAGGTAGATTTAAATGCCCTTTTATCTGTCACCTCATGTATAGTTATATCCCAAAAATTCACCTTACCTTTACTTATATCATATGTATATCCCAAAAATCTAGTAGTCTGTTGGATATAATCAATAAATTCCATCAATAATTCCTCAGTTCCCTTCCAAAAAATAAATATATTGTCTAAAAATATTTTATATAATGTCCAATATTGTACATATTTTGAAGAAAATACATATTTTTTTCTCCCACATGTTCATTATGATGTTGGCATATGTAGGGGCACAATTTGCCCCCTTTGCTACACTTTAATTTGCTTATAAGACTCTCCTTCAAAATGTATATAATTATTTAAAATAATTTCCATCATTTCTAATAACACCATAAATTCATTATTATTTTCTTTACTAATATCAAATATGGCCTCTTCAAATATTTCTAATCCTGCTGCATGGGGAATACTGGAGAAGAGTTCTACCGCATCTGTGGTGGCATAAATAGTATTATCACTATATATACTATCAAATACCTCTCTTAAAAAATCCCAAGAGTCTTTTAAGCAACCACTACATCCTATATTATATATTTTTAGCAATTTATCAACACATATTGCTAGAGGTTGTGTCTTACTTCCCCTAGCTGCTACTATTGGCCTCACTGGGGGGGATTTTCTATATTCTTATGTACTTTAGGGTTTCCAAAAATCAAAGGTATTATATGCTTCTCTGTTTTTAGACCTTTATAAATGTCCATATCTATCTTCCCTTCAAAAACTATATCCTTTAGGGCACAATCTATTTTAGAATAAGCTATGTTCACTTCATTTCTTGAAACTCTCATATATTTACCTGTATCTTCTACAATTTCCATAATCTTAGCTGTATATACATTTTTTCCATTAAAACTGTACCTCCACCTTTGTCTAGTTTTAGAACCCGGACATTCTCATTATTTCTAATAACATACAATTCCCTTTCTTCTTTTGTTAGATTTGGTTTTATTTTAACTTGCTTCATGTTTTGTCTCACCTCTGCCTCAACAACTTTTTCAAAGCTTTTTAAATAAGGGTGCAATGGTGGATTATATATACTCTTTCTAAGCAAACAGCTATTCATAGTATTATTACTATAATTCATCTTAGACATTAGAAATTCTACATTTTTCTTTCTTGTAAACAATTTTAAATCTATAATTAATTAGTTTATATCCATTGGATGAGTAGGAATAAATTTAAACCCTTTTATAAATAATTGAAAATAGTGTTCATCAGTTTTGCATCCACTGTAGTTAAAAATGTTATACCCCCTCCATTCATACACACTTTCACCTATTTTATGTTCTTCTTACATTGCTTATTATCAGTTATTTCTTTCAATAATATTCATTCTGGTCCCTGTTTTTTATTCTTTTGGGTCTCCTCAATGTGCCCTGTCCTAAAGGGAGTGCCTCTTCATAAACATCATGATTTCCTCCCTCACAATTTTCCTCAAATTCATCTAATATATCTAACTGATGCCATTGACGCTTATATATTTGATTATCCAGTTTGGATCCATCATTATATGTAACCACCATATTATTTCATGGTTTAGGGTAACATGTATTTTCCTTATACTCTTTTATATCTCTAGCAAATTTCCTATTTTTTCTTTTCAACACATATACTAGTTTTTCCTCTATCTTTTGTTTTTATACTATAATACTTTGCTTTTTCTTCCTCTACCATAAATAATAAATCTTCTACTATTACTTTATTAACCCTATCCCCCACTACATGATGTTTTCCATTTCTATTTTATTATGTTTTATTATTAACTCCATCACAGAAAAAACACATTTATCAAACACTTCTAAAAGCTCTTTATGATAGGAAGAACCAGCCGCAACATTATTCTGGTATCTAAATACCCTTAACCCTTTAGGAACCATTTTAGCCTGTATGCATTCCTGTAAGTACCAATTATTAATTTGCATTTTTAACCTGAGGAAGTCCTTATGCTTAGGACGAAAAATGTGGTGAATGAGTTAAAGCGTTTTGTTTTTATTGTTTAATAAATGTCGGAATTGATATATTTGAGCTGCTTGAACTTCGTTCCTGCTGTGCTTTTGGACTGTGTTTGTTTGGTTTTATTTGGCACAGTGTTCCTTTTTGAGGTGGTGGAGTTTGTAAACACAAACTTCGTGGACCAGATTGTTAATACAATGCCCAGGGGTGCAAATATATTGGATCTGGTCCTCACTAATATGGGAGAGTGCTGCACAACCCCTAGTACAATGCCTTCTCTGGTAAGGTCAGACCACAAAATGGTCTCCTTTGAAGTAAAAATAAAACCTAAACTCCAGCTAACCCTGGGATATTCAGGAATTACTCTAAGGCTAACCTCCTACAATTAAGTGATAACCTGGCAAAATGTTAATCCCCCATAAATCCTAAGAACACTGTTGCCTAAGCGAAACTGTTTACAGAAACCCCATACAAGCATGTCAATAGCTGCATAGGGGCAGCCTTAGCCACCAGGAAGAAGTACAGAACTAACTCAAAAAACAAGGCATCCTGGTAGAATCACAACATGAAGAGGTTGTACAACAGAAGGAAAAAAATCACAGTAAAAATTAGGAGGTGCAACACCCAGCAGGTTAAAAGCACTCTCATCAAACTCAACAAACAACTGAGGGGACAAATAATATCGACTAAAGCTAATTCTGAGGTAAATTTGGCCTCCCAGGCCAAGGACAATCACAATGTGTACTTAAGCCATGTCCACAACCTCAAAGGCAATAAGCAATTTGTGCAGAGCTCACTGTTAATGGATACACCTATACTGAGCCAGAAGATATAGCAAGTGTACTGGCCAACAAATTCAGTTCCAACTTTACCTCTCTCTCTCCCTCAACCTCCACTCAGGATATACAATCAAATATAACTCCTCCAACTTTCGCAAGAGAACAGGTCTTTAATGCTCATCCTAAGGCTTAGAACACTGCATCAATGGGCCCAGACAATATCTTAGGATGTGCTCCAAATAGCATGAAACATGACCAGTCAGGCCATCTGGAATTGCTATTGAACTTTAGCCCCCAAACAGGCTTTGCACCTCATGAATGCAGAACAGTAACAGTCATCCTTCTGCATCTACAGACCCTGGAAACTACAGACCCATAAGTCTCACTAGTCTCATATTGAAAGCCATGGAGAGAATTATCATGGAAATGATCACTAATGACATAGGAAACTTCCAGACACTGGACCCAACCCAGGTTGGTTTTATCAAGGGCAGGTCATGCCTACTCAACCTGGTGGACTTCTTTGAGAAGATCACCAGAGCAATGGATGAGGGCAAAATGGTTTACACTGCCTACCTTGACCTGGCCAAGAAATTTAAAACAATACCCCACTCAGGCATTGTTGACAAACTTAAGATGTTAAGTATAAACCCTTATGTCACCTGGTGGATAGCCAGCTGGCTTACAAACAGGACCCAGGAAATTTCAGTTGGGGAGTCCACATCTTCAAAGAGGCCAGTCAAAAGCAAAGTCCCTTATGGATTGGTCCTGGGACCACTCCTTTTTGGTATTTACTTCTCTGATGTCACGGTTAATGTTAATGGTCTAAGGCTGACTAAATTTGCAGATGACTGCAAATCAGGGCAGTTGCAGAATCCACCACCAACATAAACATTCTCCAGGAAGGGCTGAGACAGAGACAGACAATAACTGGTGTCAGAGCCATGCACAAAAAGTAAATGCCAAGAAATGCGTAATAGTATCCTTTGGGAAGTCATTCACCCCTGGTAAATATAATATTGAAAACACACCCATAAGAACTGACCCAGCAGTCGGACTTGGGGCCACACATAAACAGTAATCTAGACTTTGACCATCATGTGCCTACAGTAGTGAGGAAATAATTTTATGTTGTGTAACTTATAAACAATGGTATGGCATATAGGTCCCAAGAAGTCATTGTTCCACTGTATGCTGCATTCATCAGACCTATCATTGAGCACAATGCCTCCTTTGGTATGTACCTAACCAGGCATATACAACAATTGGAATGACCACAGAGGTCCCTCACTAAAAGAATACAGGGCATAAATAACATGTCCTATGCAGACTGTTTCAAGGCCCTATCCTTGTTTTCTGTCTTTTACAGGCTGTTGAGGGGAGATGTATATGTGGCATACATGGTACTGTCAGACATTACCATGAAGGGACTCCTGCATATCCAGAAAACAAACATCACAATAATTACACATTCTAAAGACTTAAACCTTGTCTGTAATATAAAAAGGGCCTGCTATCCCAGAGACTACCCCTTGTCTGAAACAGGCTCCCCATCCATGTAAAACAGAGTTTCTCCATAAACCAATTCAGGTGTAACTTGGACAATTTGATGGGGAACAGGAAATTCCTCCCTGGTTTGGTACCTGTGTCTGCATTTGGTCTGTTTTTGTTGTCAATAAATTGGATTTGTGGTTTGGACTTTGGTTTGTGTGGTTACTGGGTCCCTACCTTCACTACCTGTGTCTGTAATGGACAAAGGCAACCTGTAAGTGTTTAATCTTCCAAACCCCTGCTTATACTTATCAGGGGTACCAGAACTAAAAGATTTGGAAAGCAATGCTAGGCTTAAAATGGCCCTAGTGGTTGTTAGCCTGGTATACACCTATGAACTTATGCACCTATAAAGGTGAAGAGTAACAAAGGATTTGGAAAATGGCAGAAAAAATGGCAATCGAGGTTCACTGAAGACAAATGCAAAACACTACATTTGGACCATAATGACCTCAGTATGAAGTGCCAGCTGAGTGGAGTGGAGCTCTTGGCAACAGATCAGGAAAAGGATATGAGGATGTTGGCCACATTTGGACTGACTTAGAGTTAGCAGAGTCGGAGACTGGAGTTGTAGCAAACAGAAGGCTGAGATGTGCAGGGGATTACTCTCAAAAACAAAGTGGTAATACTCCTGTTGTATGTCCTGTAGAAAATTCTGGAGGTCATATAAAGTCATGGATATTAGGCTATTGGAAAAAGTCCAAATGAAAGACAAGTGAATGGTGCATGAGATGGAGGGGATATGTTATGGCAGGACTGTATCAGATCTAGACCTGTCCTCACTATAGGCCAGGAAGGACAGTGAGACATTAGATGAGTAAGCATAATTATGGCAAAAAGCATTGAAGGAGTCATTGTCAACAAGAAGGACCAAGTGGAGACAGGAGGATGCCAAATGTATCAGATTGCAGGGGCTAACTACTCCCCAGCAGTGAATGAATGCACTTCTTCATACAAAGGGTGGTAGAGCCATGACATGGAGTATAGAAATGTAAAAATGAATGGAGGATAAGGAATACACAGAGACATAGGACCAAATGTAATGTATTGTAATATAACTGGATTTCTCATTTACCTTAAAGGCTTCTACATATGTTTTTAAAATGTAAAATTAACATGTATTTAAAATTAGAATGGAATTCTTCAATATCTTTTGCCTTGTAGCAAGATTTGTAACTAGGAGACATGTTTTTATATCCCAGCTGGAATGTGGACTTCCCATGATTTTCCATGTCTCCCTTAATATCTAACTGTATTTTCAGTAGGACCTATAACTTCATGCCACTTTCATCTATGCACAAATGACAATGCATCACATTGTCAAGAGCTGGCTGACTCATGGCTAAAGAAAAGGCATATTTTGTGCTGTGGGTATAAAACCTTCAATTCACAAACCTCCTTCTGTCTAAAGGCTAATGTTGTGGCCTCATATCTTACTTTAATGAAGCTTCAGTAAGCCAGTGGATACTAATTATGGCCTTCAATCCTAGCTCCATCTTTTTGGAATATGGCCTCTGCTTATCCATGTAACTCATGCTGACATCTTTAGAAAGAAATTTATATCACTCCTTAAAGATACAGCGACAAACAAACGCAAGGGTCACATTGTAACATAAGGAAGCCACGAGCGGGGTCCTCATTTCGGGCTTCCCTTGCATCATTTACCCATTGTCTCCATGATAAAGTTATCCTAGAATCATTTCTTCTCTTTTAACTTTTGCATCATACAGTCATTTCTGTCTATTAAATAGACTGTGATATACAATATATTTTATTTCCAGTTATATGTGTGTTATTTTCTACAAGGGTGTGTTCCTGCTGAAAAACTAGACTGTCATTTGGCTTATGTATCTGCATAACTTTCTAATGACTCTTGCCAGCATTTCTTTGTAATCATGCTATTTGTTTACAGTACTTTGTAAATATGTGTTTTGTCTATGGCTTATGCTATAACAGAAAGTCTGTTTGGATCAAATTACTATCCTAGGTAACAATAAATGACTACATTTTTAATATAATAAGTCATCTGACATACACACAAGCTACACTAACATGTTCATACTTGTTCAACTAACTCTGAGTGCCGCTATTACATATGGCAACTATTTGTGAAACTGCAAAGTCTATCCCCACACCCAGTTCTTATACAGGCTTCATTACTTTAAAAAGGGGTTCATGATAATGTTGAACATTTCTTCAGAAAACAGCAAAGTTTTTTTTTCATCAGAACCTGGAATTTTGTTTATATTTATTCAGTCTTTATGTATTTAAAATGGATGAGTTTTGTTTTTAAGTCCTTAGTAAAACCAATTTGCAAGCATACTTTCTTTGAGAAATTCTGCCACATTCATACCTCTCAGCCTCTTGGAACAAGAAATCTGGACACAGCCATACATAAAAGGTGGACAGAGGATCAAAAATAAGGGCAAATTTTAAATATTGCTCTTATAAATTTAGAACGGTGACAGAATAACAGGTTTTGCATTAGCATGAATTTTCTGAGGGGTATGGAGTCTGAAACTCAAATGTCTGTCATTATTTTCTAACTTTAATTTTCAATGATTTGCCATTAATTTGCCAGAAAAACACAATTTTATGAAAAATGGACCAAAACTATGAGGCAAAAATCTGGACATTCTGTGCAAATCCATACAGTTGAGAGGTATGGATTTCCCTTTGAAGCTATTAATGTATAACACATTAATCATGAATTGCCCTGTTTTATTTCTTTAATATAGTTAAAGAAGCCAGACTGTACACTGGCTCAGTTATATTGCTCAACTGTCGAGAATTCTGCAGAATGTCCTTGATTTTGCCTCATCCTATCCCTCATACATTTTTTGAATTTTTCTACTAAAACACTAATGATTATTCATTCAGTAATTACAGATGTTACTTCTTATCATTTAGAAAATGCATGTCAATGCACAACCTGTTGTTCTGTTATCTTTTTACGTGTATCAGAGTAATATTTAAAAATTGTCCCTGACTTTTGCCTTTTGTCCACACATTATTTTTGTCCTTGTGTGGAATTTATGAGCAAAGAAGTTGAGAGGTATGGCCTCTGAATCAATCTTATAAACAGCAGTTTTAAAATGGCTTCCAGCTGCAGCATGATGTCTGACACATTCATTCTAAACAGATGCAACCCAGGCACTGAATTCAGTGGTACTCTGCAGACAATTTATTGATATATTTATATGGTATTTATTTATTTATTTTTCTGACAGGATTTTGCCAGGATACTTGGAGCTCTACTCTTCTCTTTATGCATCTCACATGCTTGTCTCTCAGATCTTGCAATTAATTGCTATGTTAAATTGTTAATCGCTATGTAATCCAATGTAACTACTGTCTGTTTATTTTAACTGTGGAGCTTTTCTCCCCGGGCCTCCACTGAAAATGGACCTACGTCCAGTTGGACACTCCCGGTCAACAAATGTAAATAAAATAAAATAATCTTCTTTGATGAGTTTTAAGTTCAGAAGAAGAAAATGGCTCCAGGTTGCAATTGTCTTTATCAGTTTAATAGTTTTATTTATTTATTTATTGCATTTATTTTCCTGGGTACAGCACTGATCTCTATAGACCGTTTTCATGCTCAGCCAAGCAGCGGTGTCTGATTAAGTGACCTGCTCAGTGTCACACAGTTAAGGCAATGGAGACTGACGGAATGAAACTTTGCACTAATATTCCTAGCAATTTTGTACATAATTGGAAATACAAGCTTCTCTCCCTCATTTCACTCCTTCACTATACACTTCACATTGTAAGAGATTGGAATTTCTGATAAATTACGTGCCAGAAGTTTCCCTTTTCTTGTGGATAATTTGGTTTTATAGGCCTCTAATCTACTGTGCCTCTAATGTCACAACATTCTTTTCAAATGTGAGGCTGTGGTAGGGGAATTCAACAAGTCCGCTAAACAGGATCAAGGTAAAACTTTGCGTTCATTTGTCGAATCAGTCTTTACTTACTTATCAAATATGCCGAACATTTGTCTTAGTCTTCTCATTGTCCTTCCCTAGCAGAGTACAAGCACACAAGTCTGCCCCAGGAATCTCTTCCTCCCCAGTTACCAAACCTAAGAGAAAATTTCAAATCCATTTCCAGACAGCTAGGTCTTAATCTGTCTCCATTGTCAGTGGTTCATTGTTTTCCATCAAAATTATTGTGAAGACTGGCAAGTACTGCTAGTACAACTGAACTTTGTGGGAGGTGGTTAAGGTGTTCATCATATAAGCACAAGGTGCAAGGTTTGATTCTCACATGGGGAAATTGGCTGGGCTTGGAATGCCCCACAAGGACAGTTAGACTGGTACTAATTTATGTGATGCATGGTCAGGCTTAAAAAGACTCTTGTGGTCGTTAGCCTAGTAAACACCTATGAAGGTTCCAGCTGTTGTAATCACAGATCTTTTCTTGTTGAGCTGTTTACTGTTCCAATTCAACCCTGTATATTCAGGCTAGGTTTGTCCATTCTGTCTCTACTCTTGTGGTAAATGACAACAACGTAACCGATGCCTTATTAAAGGTTCAGGACAGATGGTATAGTAACCATTATCTCATACCTTTTGTAGCAGGCTGTCAGGGGTCTTTAAATTTGGCCTTTTTTCCGGCATCAACACCTCAGGTGCTATTGATTCCACCACTTGGCCACAATGGTTTCAAATCAGCATATATAACAACATCGTAGGTGCTGATATTACTAGCACCGGCTCCAGTGATCATAGAGTTGGCAGTGCCACTCTGTCTGGTGTCTCTTCTCTCATTTCCAATAATGCTACAGGCCCCATCCTGCTTTTGTCACTTTTCTCACACCGATCCCCATGGCTGTCATCTTTTAGCCCTGGTGCTGGCACCATGGCTTCTTGTATTAAGATGGGCATTATGCAACTTAGTGGCTAAAACCTGTTCTGCAGAGCTCCAAATTCCTGAGTTCAATGCTTACTATTGGTCATTGTCTGCCTCTGTGCGCTCTGCATATTCTCCCAGTGTCATCATGGGTATATACTCCATTTATTCTTACCCCAACCCCCAAAAAATAAACATACTGGAAAATTTATGTATATGAATTTGTTTTAATGACTGAATGCTATTTTGAACCAATTGTGAAACAGCAGAGGAATTTGGCAGAACTGCAATTTGTCAAGTGGTAAATGTTACGGGAATAAGGCTTAGGATGAGATTGACAGCACTGGGTTAAGGGAATCTTCCCTTTTACCTAATGTTGTGTGATCTTGTAGCTGGTATATATTAGCAGCAAGAGTTTGGTGGGTGCAGGGGAAGTTGTCCTCCTGCAAAAGAAAAAAAAATTTCTGTTTTAGTGTGCGTCAACGTTTTATGGAGTCAGCATGTGTCACCTACCCCAGGTATACAATTTTGCCTCATTCCTTGCAGGATGTATGCTCATTTTTCACCAGGACTAAATATTGTTTAGATATTTTTTTTTTACTCTTCACTTGCAAATGGCAGGTTGTTTTGCCATGTTGTTTTCCACAAACAGCATTCAGTTGCATGAGTCACTTTGCCCTACACGTTTTTCAGCAGTTTGCCAATGTGATATGACCAGGATAACAACAATCATTGAGTTTTTATATACTTTATCTGACATCAATTATTCTTTTCAAACCCTTTAGCTAAGAGCCATAAAATGAGCAAGCAAGTTCTGCCTCATTGTAGGAAATAAACTAATATATATTGATTGATTCATCTATCCCACTTTCCACAACAGGCTGAACCCTGTGATGTCTGCAAATATCTCAGCATGAATAAATGTATTCATACCCTTTTATGGCCACTCTGGAAAGCATCGGGTATGACAAGAACATCAGACCTTTTGACACAAGTATGACTCAGTATATAAGTGGTCAGTGATGAGTTTTGAATGCTCAGATTCCTCCAAAAGTTTTGCATCACAAATATTTATGTAAAAGAACTTGAATGTCCTCCCCTAGCTACCACAAAATACTAGTCTAATATTTTGTTGCAATCTGTCAGTGCTCAATAACCCACTGAAGGATAAAAATCATCCTGTCAATTTTGTCATACCTGTAAAACTGGAAATAAAGAGTATTTGATTTGTCCACTCCTAGGCCCTTTAAATATTCAGCCTGAAATATACAAACAGGTTGGTGAGATGCACTGTAATTCCTTTGAATGTAGTATCGTACAGCTCACGGCCTTGGATCCATAACAACTGAACTGCATAGTGCTTTATTTGCTGAGTAGAGACAATAGTTTTAGTCTTGATTTTGTCATGGAAGACTGCACAGTTTATCTAATGAGACATGAAATGCTAGTCTCTCATTTTCATATTTTTTTAACACAATAGAGTTTCATTAGGGATTATTTTAAGCTGAAAACTCCACACAGATTTGTTGATTTGAATTTAAAATACATTAGGGGTAGTAGAATAGTTTACAGAAAAAATATATTTTTTTCACACTGTAGAATATTCCTGATTTCTTTTGGCTGTGGTAATATATATATTTTTTTGTTTATCCCATGTTCCGAGTATGTTATGCAAGTTTTTTTAAACTAAAATAAAATGTCAGTTATATCTCACATTGGCAAGGAAAATTTAGTATTGCGTAAGGCATGAAGTTAGGAAAAATTATAATGTTCAGCACGTAAAAAGTCTCAAGAAATGTGATAAGACATAACTGCTGATAATTAAATGGAACTCAAGCCAGAATTATAAAAAAAAAATTTTATTTGCAGTTTTGCTTTGATACTTAGCACTCGATAATTCACGTGTTATTCTGCACTCTGCAATCAATAATATAGTATTTTATTTGTTGACAACAATAAAAAGTGCATACGTTAACCTAAGTAGGCAGCTGCTTGCTGTGAAGTGTGTGCTGTCCTGAGTCAGGATCTGTAGAAGGGCCAAAAAGGATATAGCACAGACTAAAATAAATAGACTGCAGTCTGAGCTGGCAAGATTTATTGAAAGTTTCAAGTACTTTGAAAAATAAATAAATTGTTAATGATTTTATTTTGCTGAGCTTTGTCCTTCAGTGTCCCTTAGGAGCGCATGAAAACTCTGAGCTTTGTATATGTATTTCTGCAGAGAGGGCAGGGCTTTTTTAAGCAGCTAGAGCCATGGTTCAATCCACTTGACCTTGGTTCAAGTAGCAGTCCAGACAAGGGTAAGAGAGTAGATGTTGTGTGGGTCTGTGAGTGATCAGCCAATGTCAGTTCAGCTGTCTTAAGGGAGGGGGTGTGGTTCAATCCAATATCATACCAGATGTTTACAGCAATGGGGAGCAAAGATGCACTCAGCTCTACCAAGCACCTCTTTTGCTTTGCAGCCTGACAAGTCCACATGTGGAACACATAAGCTTCATTGATCTGATGATGAAGATTTGTTTCAGCAGCACAAACAGCAGGCCACTACTGCAGAGGAATTATGGATACATAAGGAAAGAAATCCCATAGAGAACCAGCAAAGGTGTTCAATTAGTAGGTTGTAACCTAATGTCCCTATTGGGCCGCTTTAGAAAGTGATCTTTGCTCATGTGTTTGCTCCCACACCTGGTGCTTACACAATCCCACGCATGTATGAAATGCTGCAAAGGCCAAATAACCAAACGGTACAAACCGCCAAACAAGTCAGCACCCTAAGTCAGCTTTCAAATGTAAAACTTTAATATTACATAAACATGATATTAAGATTAACACATCCAACAACTGAAATTAATATGAAGCATACTGGTTTCTGCTGTAAGCCTTTATCAGTGCATAGTGACTCAAACACTCACCCAAGTTTACATACCATTCCCTAAATCATCATTGGCTATCATAACTGCTCATTTAATCCTGGTACAAATAGGGCACCTAACGTAATAATCCACACCTGTTCCTTATGATTTAACAATGAATGCAATCCCACTTTATTGTTTGTTTTAAAATTAACTCTATCAATAATAGTGAACATAAACCATGCTGAAGCATGTTTTAAGGTATGCTTATACAAAGCATTTGTGGATTTTGCACACCGAATCTCACTCAGATGTTCAGACATTCTTAATTTGAGGGGATGTGAAGTTTGCCCAACATAAAATCCTGAGCAAAAACAGGTAGCCAAATATACTACCCAGTCCATGTTATAGTTGACATAGACTGAAATATCAAATATGGTAGAACTATTTTTTGAAGTAAAATATTTATCTTTGTTGACAAATCTCCAAAACTTACAGTGTCCACAAGGATAACTTATCTTTCTTTATCTTTCTTATCCTTGTGGACACTGTAATTTTTGTAGAAACTCAAATAAGTTAAAATTCAATTGTAATTATGTTGAAATGACCAGTCACTAAACCAGAGTGACTTTTTTAACAAATGTACCACATCTGGAAATGTGGATATTGTTCTGAGGTAAGGAATCACCAGTCTTTGTCATGGAAATGTAAGCAAAAGTTGCTTTACTGGACTGCCCACAGGTCCTGAAAATGAATCTGAAGTCTTAGCTCCTTGGCTATAGACAATTTCACAGGTGTCTCAGATATAGCATTTCTGGACTAAGTTTGTCTCAGTCTCTGGCAAGAAATCCTGGACTGACACTTTCACCAAATGTCTGTGATTTCTCCTATATAAACACATATCTTTTTGTATAATATGGGATCTTCAACGTCTTGATGCCAAACTGCAGTTGCTTGTATTTGACACCTCTGTCCAAAATGTTGATCTGATGTCACTCTGACTGTTTTCCCATTCTTTTGGATAAAATCCATCTATAGTTACAGAAGAACGTCAAAAATGCTGAACGGCAAATTGAACAAAGCAGTGGTGTGACCATTATTTCTGTATGTTACAAACACCTGGGAGTGAAGGCAGAACAGCAGGAAAAGCCCGAGATGATGGCAATAACGTTCCTGAGATCGGTAATAAGATACATGAAAAAATAAGGACATCAGAACAGAATCCAAAGTAGCTCCAATAGTAAAGAAGGTAAAGAAGATCAAATTACAATAGTTCAGTCACACATGCGGGAAAGCAGAAAGATGATTTGGTAAAACAGATTTGGAAGAGACATGAGGAGTGCAGGAAGGGATGAGAACATACAGTCAACATTTGGATGGACTGTGTGAGAGACGAAACAAGGAAGTCAGGCATGATTACTGTAGAAGGCAGGAGAGTGGCACTGAATCAAGATGTGACAACAGCTTATGTAGCACCCACACCCCATACAGAAACATGGGAAAAGAGGGTTTATGATATTTTTATAGTCTGAGACATGTAATTCAGCTGTTTATTTATTGCAGGTGCCTTGATCTATAAACTCATGTGCTAAAACTCAAAAGCTTTTGAAAAAGCAAAACCATTGTATACTGACTGTTATCTTGTCATCACTTTGTCAGGTATTCTATATCTTGAACAGTGAGTAAAATAAATTTATTATAGTTGTAGCTGTTATGTCTTTCAACAGAATAAGATGTGCATTCAAAATGGTAGTCAGCATATAGTGAATATGCAGATTATTATGCTGAAACAAGGGAACTCCTGTCTGTAGCCTGGGCAAAGTCAGTATTTCTTGATGTTTCAGTTTGTGCCCCTGGGGTTGGATTCTCTGCATGCTGTAACGGGATCTATTTTACATCATTTGCAAAGTGTGTACTTTTATTTTAAGACAATACGTGCTATCTCTATCTCTTTCGATGCACATAAACATTCCCAGATGAAACATTCATTTTGTTATATTTTTGTTTCTCTCTTGCAATGAATTCATATATTTCTTGCCTTTAAATAGTATACCTTAAATATAATACAATTCCTCTTTGAAGGTGTATTATGGCTTAATTAACATATGAAGATAATTACTATTTTCTGGCTGTCCTGGGGTTATGGCTTCTCTTAGCCGTTGCTTTTCTGTATATATTTCTGGTAGAAGACTTTAGTTCTTGTGTTTTCTCGGGTGTCACTAAAATTTATCACAACCCATATTACTTCCACACTTCTAGCAAACTTTTTCTTATGGTCATTAATATAAGGTGTAGTAAGCATGTTAAATTGTACCAGTCTTCCTGGTTTATTCTTTACCACAGCATCAAATTTGCACAGATAAACATCATTCTTTGCAAATTAGCAGATGCTTTATGCAGTGATTTTCTGAAAATGCATTGCAAAAGACTAATGATCTGTCTTCATAGGTTCATAGGCTAGTACTAGGCTAACTGCCCTTGTGAGCCATTTTAAGCCTAGCCAGTTATCCCCTGTGAGACTCAAACCCTGTACCTTGTGTCTGTAAGGCAAACACCTTAACCATTAGGCCACCCTCCTTTTATTTGTTGCGTCTTTCGTCTTTTCCCAGTTAGGGGTCGCCACAGCGGAACTCCAGTCCGCTAATGATCGACAGTAGATTTTTACGTCCCGAGTTGTCGGCTCTGATGCATAACCTTCAATGAAGGTATGCCCATTCATGCATGTCTCCACACAGAAGACGCTCTAGCTGAAAATCGAACAGAACAACGTCTTACTGTGAGGCGACAATGCTACCGCAGCACCACTACCGCAGTCTTCATTTTTGTTTAGTAGGGTTACCACCTGTCCCACTTTGCGAGGGACAGTCCCTCTTTGGGCAGTTGTGTCCTGCAAATAAAATTGAAAAAATGGCAAATGTCCTGAGATTTTAGGACAAAATTATTTCCTATATTTTATTTAATAGTTGCATAAAACAATTATTCTATATCTGAAACACCTAAATGTTATAAGAAACAGAATAAGGAACTAAAATGCTACAAGAATAAGCTTTTATTTAGGCAAAAAACTGAAGTTCTGTCCTTTGTACTGGCCATGAGTATGTTTTGCCCCGCAAAATCTGACATTTGTACCAAAAAATGTCTCACTTTGGGTATTTGAAAAGGTGGCAACCCTATTGTTTAGTGTATATATTTTTCCTGAAAACCAAAGCCTATGACATACATTTCTTTTTCGGTACTTGGATACTTGTGCATCTGTCAGAACTCTTTACAGGCAATGGGTCTGACCCCTTGTAGTAGTAAATCTCCTACCCTTTTCTTGATTGCATCCATTTGCATGACCTTTTGCAAGGTTAGAGGCATATTGTATGCATTGGGTAGGCACCACCTTGAACAGGAAATTGGAAGACCACATGTTGAATCTTTGATTTGTATTATGCTTATAGCAGTTTGGCTTTATTCCTCCATCTCCCATTTTCAGGTTTAATTTCACTGTTTTATACAGCCATGTCTTCAGAGATTTTGCTTGCACATTTGATAGGTCACTAGCATAATCTACATGTGTGACTTTCTCTAGTGTCAAGTCTGAATCTCTCAAAAGGTTTCTTCTTATGAAACTATTTCTAAACTCATATGCAGTTCTGTCTGTGATTAATGAATCTCATAACCACCCAAATTCACAGTTATACAACCTGTCAATTTATTCAGTAGTTCACTCACATATGTATCAATAGGGTCTTTCACCTCTTGGCATCTGGTAAAAAAATTACTTCCATTGTTAAAACATTTAAAAGTGCCATGGGCAAATTGCTTCAATTAATCTGTTTGTATTGTATTTTTGATTAGCCAGGATTGGGGTTGAAAATGGTCTTTGCAATTCAAATGTAGCACAGCAAAATGATTTTTTAGCTGGCTGCACAAACTCACTTTATTTTAACCCTTCACTAAATGCATTATTCCTTTTTTTTTCCTACATTGGGAATGCATTGTGTCTTCTAGCTTTCCAAGATATAATTTTTATTTACTTGTATTTTTCTCTCTCCCTCTCCCTATCTCTTTGCCTGTCTACCCATCTATCTATCTATCTATCTATCTATCTATCTATCTATCTATCTATCTATCTATCTATCTATCCAGCTATCTATCCATCTATCTGTCTAGCCATCTATCTATTTATTTATTTTTTGAGATTTCATGAATACGTGCCACTGTTAACTTTTAATGCATGTTAACTTCATTTTTTTCACAGCAAATGACATCTCATGGAACTGGTGGTTTTGCTGGTTTTAGCACATATAGCAATGCACGCTTTACCTATAATCTAGTATGCCTAGGGTGCATAATTATTTATGGTTAGCTCATAATCATTAATAACAACACTCTAAATGGCATTCCGTTGTTTTTTTTTTTTGTAAGCTGACAATTAAGAAAGCAAATTACACTTAATTATTTGTTGTACTACAATCTGAAGACATGATCTAATCCTTTTGTTGCAACCTTTCTAAGGCGGGGTTCTTCGTGTTTATTGACCTAACAGACTGTACAAGAAAATGTAACAACTTAGCTGTCAGCATCCTATTTTACTTCTCATACTGCTATTACCTGCGGTTTAGTCTAATAACAATAAAACAGCAAAACAACTTGTTCCTTGATCTACAACATGCATGGTAAATGCTAAGAGCAAATTGGATGACTAGCACAAAGAGAGAGAAAAGTGTTTGTTTATTATATAATGCTTTTTTCTTCTGTTTCAAACTGTTTTGATTTCACTGAACAGCATTTCAAAACTGGGAAAATAGTTTAAAAGAAAGTTTTATTTTTATGAGTTACTAGATGGTGTTATGTGAAAAAGTATTGGTAGATGTGTATGATAACTGTTTATGCAAGTTAATGGTGCTTTTAAGGAGAAGCTGCAAATTAATCCTTTTGTTGGCCTATTCTGCCGAGTTATTGGTAGAGACCAGCATTATATATAAAAATCCTTGAATAATCTTTTTTCATGATCAATCAATTTTTTTAATATATTCTTTAATTGGGATCTGCTGATTACAAAATATGGTTTAAAATGCATTTATAGCAAGCTGAGCTAAGTGACCAAACCAGAAATGGTATGGGAAAGGCATAAACGGGAGGTTGCACACAAATGTAATTCAATTTCCCTCCAAACTGAGATCACAGACTGTTCTTTCATTTTTCTTATTTATTTTTATTTATTTGCATGTTGTTTACCGGGAAAGTCCAGAACCTGTTTTTAGTAGAGGCCCAGGGAGAAAAGTTCCACAGTACATAAATTTAACAAATTAAATTACAACAATTACAAAAATTTGAATTACAAAGACAAATATGTACAATACAGAGTAAAATCTTGTAGTATAATCTGAACAATCAATCAGTAAATGTAAAGGTTTACGTTGTCTAATTTCTCTATAATCTCATTGTACAGTAGTATTTTCTCACTATATAAATTAAGATTGATAAGAGGTAATATAGTGTACATATTCTAGGGAGGCTTGGTGCAGGTGAACTTCCAGCTTGAGTATAGGTGGCTGTGAAGGGTAAATTTGAAGCAGGCAGGATTTTGAGTTGCTCTAATTGATAGAGGTAGAGCATGCCAGTGTTTGGCTATTATGCAAGAATAAAGAAGCTGGCTGGGTGGGAGGTTAGGCTTGTGAACCTGCAAGAGTTTCTGATTCCCCCTGATGTTTTAATTATTTTCTCCAAATTGTCATACATATGAGGGAAACATTTAAAAGCGCACAGAGAATGTTCATTTCTATTGGTTGATTAAGCTCACGGGTACCAATGCCTATGTTCAAGGATGATGTTAGAGAACTATCTGGATAAGTTGCTTGCTCCAAGTTTGCCTGTGGTGATGAAACGAATCAGATGCAAAACTAGAACATTTAACTCATGAGCGATCAGTAGCCTTAATGTCTGCCTAAAACTGTTACATTACTGATGCAGTTATGTGACATCATAGTATTGGAACAGATTTATCATAATAGCTTTTGCGTGAAATGACAGTATAGCTGGTTGGAAAGGGTCTGTACTTTAACTGTCTGTCAGATTTGCAGACCAGAATAAAAGTGGAAAAAAAGACCAGATCTCATTCATGATGATGAGGATGATTATGATGATGATCATCATCATAATCATCATCAGCTCCCTTTTACCCATTTTTTACATGGGGATGGGGTGTTGGATCACCTGTCACCATCTCTTTCTATTCAGTATCAGTCTCCTACCTTCTTCAACACTCATGCTTGACTGCTGCAGGCCTTTTCTCACACAATCGATCCACATCTTTACTGGATTTCTTTATTTCCCCTTGCCTTCTTTCTGTCTCTCCAAAATATTCATCACCAGATTTCCTTCTGCCTTTCTGCACATCTGCCCAAACTATTCTAATCTGTTGTCTTTGACCTATTCTGTAACTCTTATGTCCACATTTCTTCATCTGTCCCACAGTGTGCATACTACCACCCATCTCAGGCACTTCTTCTATATCAGCTACTCTGCCTTCACTGACCAGGTTTCTCTACTATATAGTAGTAACAGTCACATCACTATTTTGTACACCTTACTTTTCAGCTTCTTTGGCATACTTCTGTCATGTACTATACCTGATACTCTGACAGTTGGCAGCAGTCCCTCTGATTCAACCTTTGACCTCCTCATTCAGATTTCCCTTCTCAACCACCACTCCCAGATTCTTGAAGCTATTCGCCTGTTCTGCTATGTCCCCTTCTATTTCAGTTTCTTCTAATTTCCCCCTTTTGCTACTATTACAACTCTCTTATCTGTACTCAGTTTCATTCCATGTGCATTCAGTTTTACATTCCTTTACCCGATCTTTTGCTGAAGTTAATGCTCAGAGTCTGGCTGTAAGGCCACATCATCTGTATACAGTAACTTTGTTGATCTGTCCCCTCTAACCTGTTTGTTGATGTAGTCCATCACCAGTATGAACTGCAGTAGGCTTAGAGCTGAACCCTGATGCTCACCCACTCCCACTGGGCACCCCTCTGTGAAACCAAACACTGTTTGTACTTGAGTCACTGGGACTTTGTACATAGCTTTTACTAATTCTACCAGTGTTTTTGGGACTTTGAACCACTGCAGGACTGCTCAGATCAGCTTTCTTGGGTCCTTGTCATATGCTTTCTTCAACTATAGGAATGCCTTGTTGGACTCTTTCATTATCTCTATATTATTCTCAACTATGTATCTCACTGCAAATATTAGGTCACTTATGCTGCATCCTGATCTGAATCCAAACTGCTTACTTTTTACTTTTCTTTGTATCCATTTAACAATCACCCTCTCTAGAACTTTCATGCAATGATCAGGAGTATAATACCTCTATACTACCCACAGTTGTTGATGTTCCCTTTGTTCTTGTACATTGGCATGAGTATGCTTATTCTCTAGTCATCTGGGATACGCCTTTCGCTCCACACTGCTACAAGTACCCTCAGGAGCCATTTCTTCCTTATCTCACCCAGCATCTTTATCATATCTACTGTGATCTCATCTGAGCCTGCTGCTTTATCATATCTGCTGTGACCTCACCTGAGCCTGCTGCTTTCCCTGACTTCATCTTCCTTAGTGCTGCTCTTACTTCTTCTAGGGTGAGCTCCTCTTCTTCTCACATAATAGGCCATGTCTGGGGCAATACAACTTCTATGGGTTTTCTTCATTCAGAATCTGCTGAAAGTACTCATTCCATTTGCTGCTTTTTTGTGCTGTGGACTGGTGAGCAGGTCATTACAGTCATCTCTCATGAAGGGTGTCTGACTACCTTCTTTATCTTTCCGTCTCTGCCTTGCAACCTGATACAGTTACTTTATGCAACTGAGTGAGTTGCCTTCCAAAAGCTTGTAGAGTGCCTCTGATGCCTTGCTCTTTGTTAGTCAACCAGTATGTCTTCCAAACCTGTCTTTTCTATCTCCCATTTTGTCCTGCACTCCTTCTTTCTTTTGATTACTTCCCGGACTTCTGTATTCTACCACCAGCTTTCCTTATGTACCTTATTTCCATACCTGACTCAACCGCATATCTGTTCTGTAGTCCTCACACATGCTGTTTTGAGATGCTGCCAGTTTTTCTTCACCTCTGCTTATTTCTTCTTCTTCTTCTTCTTCTTCTTGAGGTGCTAGAGCAATGAGTAATTCCTTGAACTGTTGTGTTTTCTCTCCAGTCATCTTCCAAGTCTTCAGCCTGGTCTCTGTTGACTTTAGAGCCTCCCTCTGACCACTGCTTGCAACTGATTGTGGCAACCACTGGTTAATGCTATGGGCCAAGCGTTTCACTGTGGATAACTTTGCAATCACTGATGCTACCCAAGTGCCCTTTCCTTACTGGGAGGAGACCTAACTGAGTTGCATGATGACCACTCTTGCATGTGATCTTATGACTGTCTGTCTTTCTGAACCATGTGCTGGCTAGTATCAAGTTGTTTGCCAGACAGAAATCTAGAATAGTCTCTCCTACTTTATTCTAGTTGCCCCACCCTTTGGGCATAGGTGATCCTCATATTCTGTTCTGTCTATCCCAATATGTGCATTCAGGTCACCCATTATCAACAGCAATTCATGTTGTCCTGATTTATCTAGTAAGTCCTATAACTGCTGTCTGAATAAAATGCTTTCCTCACTATCACAGCCCTGCTGTGGGGCATAGGCTGAGATTGTGAATACTGCCTTATCCTTAGGCCATAGTCTAATTGTCATTAATCTGTCACTGATTTTGATGACATACCTCACTGCCTTCTGAAGCCTCTACCTCACCACAATTCCACACCATTTCGAGACTGTCCTCCTCCTGATTAGTAGACTCTAGATCCCAAGCCAAGTGAATTTGTTGCACTACCCTTCCATCTTGTCTCCTGGATACATTGGATGTCCAGCTTCTTCCTTACCATCATGTTATGCAGTTCCAAGCTCCAGCCAGTCAGTGAACCTACACTGAGTGTAGCAATTCTTAGCTCATGTTTAGCAGGTTCATTGGTTTTAGGTTCATCTTTCACTCAACAGAGATTTCCCAGGTAAACCAAGCTGGGCAACGGAACACTGGCTGTCCATTAGCTTACTGACCCAGCACTGCTGGGCTTTAGGCAGGAACACACTGGCCAATAGGGCTACACACACCCCTTCCACAGTTAGCATGGGTCCATGGCATAGGTCAGAGTAGACCTAGTCCTCAACTCACTTATCACTGGGAAATAGCCATGCCCACTTGGCGACATTATTCAACATGACTGAATCACCTAGAGCCATATTTTACACCTTTGAGTGTCTAGCCCTGCCACAGCATGCAGTCTGTGATCCATGTTCTCCTATCTTGAGGATACTGTGCACCACAGTAGATGCCCAAACCATTTGGTTTATACAAATCTTCCCCTCATAGGGCACCATATAGAGTCTGTGCTGCTGCTGTCAGCCTTCTGTTGTCCACTATGATCAGAGCTGGATCCAGCACTAGGATACCAAGGCAGTTGCCTAGGTCCCACTAGCTGGGAGGGGGCCTAGTAGTCAGGGGAATATCATCTTTACTTTTATAACTAAAAAAAAAAGTATATATATTTTTAAGGGCATTCTTCTTTAAGAATGCCTTTTGCTTCCAGGTACATCATGCGTCATCGTCGCACAGACCTGTTCCTTTCTGCATGAGGTCACAGCATGCGTCATCATCTCACAAACCTGTTCCTTTCTGCACATGAACAGAATTTAAATACAAGGAGAAGATATGTTCTTCCACGGACAAACAAGTAACGTTGTTGAGCTAACAAGTGCTTACTGCAGACAAGTAAGGTGCATGTCTATATTGCTTCAAGTGCATACCACAGACGAATAAGGTGCGTGTGTGTGTGTGTGTGTGTGTGTGTGTGTGTGTGTGTGTGTGTGTGTGTGTGTGTACGTGTGTATTGCTTCAAGTGCAAACTGCAGACAAGTAAGGTGTGTGTGTGTGTGTGTGTGTGTGTGTGTGTGTGTGTGTGTGTGTGTGTGTGTGTGTGTGTGTGTGTGTATTGCTTCAAGTGCAAACTGCAGACAAGTAAGGTGTGTGTGTGTGTGTGTGTGTGTGTGTGTGTGTGTGTGTATACTGCTTCAAGTGTACACTGCAGACAAGTAAGGTATGAGTGTGTGTGTGTTTGCTTGTGTGTATATTGCTTCAAGTACAAACTGCAGACAAATAAGGTGTGTGTGTGTGTGTGTGTGTGTGTGTGTGTGTGTGTGTGTGTGTGTGTGTGTGTGTGTGTGTGTGTGTGTGTGTGTGTGTGTGTGTGTGTGTGTGTTTACTGCTTCAAGTGCATACTGTAGACAAATAAGGTGTGTGTATATATTGCTTCAAGTGTATACTGCAGACAAGTAAGGTGTGCATACCTCTTAACTGTCCCTGATTTCTAGGGATATTCCTAATTTTGATTCAAAATTTTAGTTCTGTCCGTCTTAATCCCTCCTAAAAACTGATGACTTTTGGAGAAATGGTAGACAGTTAAACTGTGTATATAATGACAATAATTAGAGTTATAGATTTTTTTCACTTTAGAAAATGTATACCAACTCATATTCTCTTATTCTGTCAACATCTCAGACTAATAGTAGTAACATTTTAGAAAGTGTCCCTGATTGTTTTCTTTTGAGATTAGTCCCTATTCAGTTGATAACTATGAAGGTGTGTGTGTATATTGCTTCCACTAACAGACAAGTAATGTTCTTGAGCTGACAAGTAAGGTGTGTGTGTGTGTGTGTGTGTGTGTGTGTGTGTGTGTGTGTGTGTGTGTGTGTGTGATGCTCTAGTTAGGGATAGCAGGTGGTTAATTAATTTGCTCAGGCTCAACCCCTTAATTAAAGTAAACAAGATCTGGAATCCTCTAATGCAACAATCAAGCTGCCAAAAAGTTGAGTTTCAGGGTATATTTTCAAGGAAATGAGTTTCAGGTGCATTGGGCAGCCTTTGTTAAGGGCCTTAAAGTAGCTGATAAGGAGGGACTGGTGGCAGTGAGAACTACCTTATAGTCTGGGCAGAAGGGGGCATAGCTAGTAAACCTGTGTTGGCCTTTCCCAAGAGTGTGTGTGTGTGTGTGTGTGTGTGTGTGTGTGTGTGTGTGTGTGTGTGTGTGTGTGTGTGTGTGTAAATCAAATCTCAAAGAGTGCATATGTCAGCTGCTTGGGCAGGGACACTAAGCACTGGGTAGACAGTGACGGTGGTGAAGGTCTTGGCTTGGTCAATCATCTGAGATCTCAACTCTATAACTGTGCCAGTGGGAAGTCTTACTGGGAATCTTGAGAAAGAGAGAAACCAGCCCCGGACCCACTGTGGTCTCTGTGTGCTCTTAACGGAAATTGCACTTGATGCAGAGAGCTGCATCTGGAAATACTGTGTGTGTGCCTGTTATCCTCCCAGTGAACATCCCCCCACAGGTGCCATTGGTGAGGACTGAGGCTCCTTGATTACTGGTCCAGTGGTGGGTCATCACAAAAGGGAAGAGAGACTTACCCCTGCTTATGCTGAAGTCTGTTTACAACATGCTATCACTATTGCATGATAGAATTGTAAAGTATTGTTAGCAGCACAACAAGTAGCATACTTGCTTTTGATGCATAAGGCTGTGTGTTCTACTCCCACAGAATGTAGATGAACTGCTGATACTGTGCTGTACTTTAAGGGTAAGGGTAAAGGTAAGGGTAAGGGGGAGGTGCTGCAGTCCTAAGTATGTCCTCCTTTGGATGAGATAACTAGTAATTATGAACATGTTATCAGATTGCCATCCATTCTCTATTGCAATATTACCAGATTACCATTTTTTAATGTAATACAGACAATTTATTCTTCAAGGGCAGCAGACATTGAATTTGTAGACAAAGCACTGAAATATAAACTTATTTGCTAGCATCAACCTCTTCATTAGTTACAGGTCACTTTAATGAAGAATTATTCAGATGACTTTTACTTCTGCAGAGATTGTACATATTGATCGATACTGGTGGATTGTAATGACAGAAGTTTGAATGGTCTTTTGTGGTTGAAATGTTCAGAACTGGGCAGTGTTGTCATTATTTGTTCATACATTTTGTTTCATTGCTTACTGGAAAAATTTCAAAACTACAAATTTAAAACACGCTATAACAAACAGTGCTGTATTACACAAGGAACATAATTTAATACAAATGTGTATGTGTTATAAAATTTGAAATAAAAGTTTTAAATTAAATTCGAGTATCTGTAAGCATAGTAGAAGTAAAGCAGAAAACAATATGCAGAGTGAAAAGTTTGAACAGTGTTTATGGTAAATGGGGAGAAATAGCAAAGTAATGGGGCACTGGAATGGCTGTGGGAGGGGGCTGTGTATGGGGACCCCCAATCCATTACCTTTCTTAGGACCCCATTTGACCATGATCCGGCTCTGACTATGATGTCAGCTCCCTGTTACAGCAGTTATGATTACCAAGTATAACAAACTGAGCAAGCTTTTCTCTTCACTTACAGATGATTGCAAGGTTTGAGCCCACAGGGAAAATCCTGTTATAGTTTATACGTCATTTGCATGCTTTCTGCGTATTCTTGTTTTTTTAGAACATACTGTAAGTGGTGATATTAGGAACACTGTTTAAAAATGTGCCCAGGAATGACAGCCGTGTTAATTCCATATAGCTTTTCACAAGCTGATATCTTTCTGTTACCTTTCCTTGCATGGGAATAATGGAACATTTCTGCAACTTTCTGATCACCTTATTATAGTTCACTTGAAGTTTGTTTTAATAGCATAGGAGGTAAACATGCACTAGGGAGCTGCATAGTGCACTTAGCAGGTGAAGCAAGCATACACATGGAAGCAATGTGGTTTGATAGCAAACAATACAGACATATCTGGAAGCAGCACAATACAGTAGTAGGCAGTACAGACATACAAGATGGCATGCATGCTGTAGGAACAGGCAATGCAACCATATATGTGGAAGGAACATTGTGCAGTTGCTGGCAATACAGACAAGCACACAAATGCAGCACAGTGCAGTAACTGGCAATAGAGATGCACATGGAAGCTGGATGATGTACTTAACAGCTAATGCAATCATGCTCATGTAAACAACACAGTGTAGTAGCAGGCAATGTGAATATGCATATAAGAAGCATGGGTTCTTTCTGCACAAAATGACTAGCATAGTATACATTTCACACTGTGGCCAACACTCCTAATTGTTTGGACTTTATACATGCATACTCACATACACAGTCATACAAATATTGTCAGACATGCGCAATAATAACATTTGAACCTAAAAATATACCAAACAAGCATCCCAAGAAAAATTGTCCAAGTTACTCTAAAAAGTTCTAAAGTAGTGTTTACTTTAATATAATTTTGTAGTCTATTCTAGACATCAGCTACTCTGTCAGAGAACCAGTTAGTGCATCTCTCATTCCTATATGATCTTCTGCACAGGTTGTCTGATGGTTTTCTGCAAATCTTTGATAACCCCGTACTTTCCAGGAGGTAGTTGTTTGTAAAAACCTTATAAACATTAATAAGTTCAACTCTTAAATATCTGTATGAGATACTGTAAAAGCTAGCTAATTTAACCTTTCATAACATAAACTTTCACATCCATGGATGTCATTGGTATATTTCTGATGTAATCTTCCCAATTTACCCATGATAATTTTCTTATAAGGTTTCTGTATTATTATTTCATACTCTAGCTTGGTTTAATGTAAATTAGAAACAATGATTTTTATCATTTGTGATTATATGGCCTCAAGCTGAATACAAAAATTTGCATCATCATCCCCTTTAGGGAGAGTGACATCCCCACAAATTATCACGTTAATAACAACGTTCTAAGCACGCAGTCAATTGTGGGGGATTTGGGCACCCAGATTGATAGCAACCTGACTTTTTACCACCATGTTGCTTCCATTGTATGGAAAGCTTTGTACATGGCCCACCTCATAAGTAAGGGTATCTCATCCAGGGACAAGGAGGTTATAACATCCCTGTATTCTTCCCTTATAAGGCCCATTATTGAGTACAATGCCCCATTTGGCACGTACCTCACAAAGCACATGCAGCAGCTGGAGAGACCACAGAGGTTCCTCACCAGGAGAATCCAGGGCCTCAAAAATCTACCATACACAGATAGACTAAAAATCCCTATTCCTCCACTTTGTTTCATACAGACTCCTCAGAGGTGACCTCTGTCTGGCATACAAGGCGATCTCGGACCCCATCTTAATGGCACTGCTGCATATCCGCAAGTCAAGCTCCACTCGAGTAACCCGCACATGGGGCCTCAACCTGGTCTGTGACATCAACAGGACTTGTTGGTGGGACAGATTTGTGTCCCAGGGACTCCCCCATCTGTGGAACAGACTGCAGCTCCACATCAAGCAGAGTACCTCTTCACCTCTTTTTAAGCACAAGCTGGATAACTGGATGGAAAATAGAAAATACATCCCTGGGATTTCACCAGTTTCTCTGCTAGACAGGGGCATCGCTAGCTGATTTGTCTATACATGGACTAAACGACTAAACTCTTGACTAGGCTTATAAGGGCCTTAGGGCCAACAACCTAGTAACTTTCTATGACCCTATGATCCTATATAGGCCTTATAGATGTATTTTAAGCCTATAGTATTATAACAGTCATTAACCAATTGTATGCTATGATAACAAAATTCAAAGTTGGGCCTGTCCAGAGTCTCAATCACTGGGTGCTATATGCTTTATTTATATATATATATATATATATATATATATATATACACACACACACACACACACACACACACACACACACACACACACACACACACACACACACACACACACACACACCCTTCATCCTACGTCTTCCAAATATTTTATGCTTAGTTCTGGCGATCTGTGCCTGATGTATAAAGCCATGTCCAACCCAGAATTAATGGACATGCTGCACCTCAGAAAATCCAAATCCCATCGAGCTACGCGCTCGAGAGACTTGAACCTCAGCACTGAAATAAATAGGACATGCTGGAGGGACAGATTCATAACCCAGAGGCTCCCTTCATTCTGGAATAAAATCCCAGTCCAGGTTAGGCAGAGTCCCTCATTGACTCTCTTCAAGAGGAATCTTGATGAGTGGATGGGAGATCGTAGGTTTACCCCTGGTATCACTTCTGTGTCACTGTTAGACAGAGGCACAGTATACTAACTTTGAAAAAAGGCATAGCAAAATGAATTTAAAATGGGTGGTGAAAGCCAAACACACTCTGGCTAGGCTTATAAATGCCCTAGGGCAGATAGGCTAGTATGAACCTATGAACCTATGAACCTATGTTGTCATCATCTACCACCCATTTTTTCCCATTTTCTTTATGGCATTAGAGTTTCAACTGTCACCATCTCTCTTTATTCAATGTCACTGTCCTACCTTCTTTGACAGTTATGCCTGACCATCTCAGGTCTTCTACTACTAAATTCATCCATCTCTTTGTTGGGCACCCTAATTTCCTCTTGTCTTCTGCTTTTCTCTCCCAAATCTTCTTCACCAGGTCCAGATTGTCTTCTGCTTTCTTGCACATGTGCCTGAATCACTGAAATCTCTTCTTGTTGATCTCTGTAAATTGGAGCTACTTGGGCTTCTGCTCTGATGTCCTCATTTCTTCATCTGTCCCACAATGAACATCCTACCACCCATCTCATGCACTTCATCTCCATCACCTCTAGCTGCCCCAACTTCTCTGCCTTCATTGCTCACCCTTCACTTCCCAGGTTTTTGTATCATACAGTAGTACTGGCTGAGCCAATGTTTTGCAAACCTTACTTTCCAGCTTCTTGAAAATTCTTCTGTCACACACTACCCCTGACACTATGTGCCACTTGGCTGCAGCCCCTCTGATTCTAGCTTTGACCTCCTCATTCAGTCTTCCCTTTTTCTGAATCACCCCTCACAGATACATGAAGCAGGTGACCTGTTCCACTATTTCCTTTCTATCTCAGTTGTCCTGTATTTATCAGCATATTATTCTCCAGTACCTAAATTAAAATTTCACTCAAGTTATTTTCAGACATGCCTCATCTGTAACAGAGGTGATCATTTTTTTCCATTTTGGAATATTTCACATGAAAAAGATAGATCTGAAAGTGACAAATGAAACAAGTATGGACCTAGGACAGCACCATGTGAGACACCCTGAGTGTAACCTAGAATTTCACCTGCCCAATTACACGAATGATACTTGTCATGCCCTAGTTGTAAGCCATTGACAGCTGGTAAACATGTCGAACCTTATTATCTATTAAAAGTAGATATGCTTACTAAGAAGCTTTCATCCTGGAAAGGGGAGATGGAGGATCTGCATATCCTGCATCAGTTTTGATAAACAGATATATCAAACAAACATATGTCCCTCCACTATGGAGACAATCTTGCATAATTCCTTTTTATAAAGGAGGCATTTCCCATGACCCTTCTAAGTACATATCAATTGTTATTCAACCTTTCCTCTCCAAAGGGCTAGAAAAATGTATACAAAAACAAATTTTAACAAACATAGCAAGTAAAAAAAAACTAGTCTCCCCATGGCAGCATGGTTTTAGACCTGGACATAGCCCTAAAACAACCTTATTATTTTTATTTAATACTATAAATGAAAACAAAACCTAGGACAACATGTAGCAGCCATTTTCATAGACCTTTCAAAACCTATTGTTACTACTTTGTATCCACTAGTCCCAATCAAAATATCAAAACTTGGCATATAAAATGGTTCAAAGATTACCTCAGCTAATCCATGCAGAGTGCTCACTAGCAAACGTCCTATTCATTTTTCATACTTGTAATAGTAGGGGTACTACAAGGATCTATCATGAGTCAACTACTTCTGTCCAATATCAGATTTATTTAACAGTAGTATGCTCTGCAATTTCTATAAATTAAATTTTAAAGCAAAAATATTTTTCCTCTTGAAAACAAGCTTGCACAGTCACAACTGCTTTTAAATGACAAATACATACATGCATAAATAAATAAATAAAGTACAAATAAAATAAATAAACTGACTGTCTTTGCCCCCGTTAGTGTAAATCCCTAGACTGAGTAATTCTGATACTGATTGGTTTCCAGATATGCAACAGGTCCTTCAGCGTGGGATCCAATGATTGTATGACAAGCATGGACCACCTCTAAACAGTATGTAGGAAGCAGACTACAGAGGCAGGGTTTCCAGGTGATCTGCATAGGATGTACTGTTTCTGTATTTTTGGTGAGGAATCTCTGTGGATGTTACATCTGTTGCATGTACCTGGTCAGGTCCATACCAAAGGGGGCATTTTACTCAATGATGCGCCTGATGAGGGCCAAATGCAGAGGTTTGGTGACTTCTTTGGACCTAGATGCCTATAGACATTGCATGTACCTGGTCAGCTGCATAAACAGGGGGGTGTTCTACTCAGTGATGGGCCTGATGAAGTTTTCTATGTTGCTCAACGTATAAGCAACATAGAATGATTTCTTTGCTACCTAAGATACATGTTGGTCAAAAGCCTGGTTGCTATCTACATCCATACTTAAATCCTTGACTACTGGCTCTTCTCTTCAGGATGTGTTATCAATCTGGTCATTTCTTGTGGTGGATGACTGCCCAAAGGAAGGGACACTTTGTGGAGGGTGTCCCACATGGCTCTGTCCTAGGTCCATACTTGTTTCATTCTTATCTTTTTCATGTGCATTTCTTAGCACCGAGTCATTTTTCTGTGTTAGATCTTCCTTTAGGATGTTAGAGTGTAGGGAGGATTCCATGACTATTTATAATTTGCAATTATCTGCAAACTTGGACAGCCAGAGGCCCTTGACACTGGTTTTGACTTCTGAGAAGTAGATGCCAAAAAACTGCAGATACAGCACAGCTAGTGAATGGACACTTTGTGGAGGTGGTCTCTCCTATCCTGACTTCCTAAGTCCAATTTGAGAGCCAGCTGGCTATCCAGCAAGTAACATAGGAGCTTATGACTATGTCTGTGCATTTGTTTACAATACCCAAGTGAGTTATTGTATCAAATGCCTTAGCCAGGTCAAGGTAGGCAGTATGCAGTGTTTTACCCTCATCCATAGTTTTGGTGACATTCTCAACGAAGTCCACAAGATTCAATAGACATGATCATCTTTTGACAAAATTGAAATGGGTTGGATTCAGAGTTTGATGGCTTTCTTGGTCCTTATTAGTCTTTTCCATGATAATTCTTTCCATGGCTTTGCATGTGAGGCTAGTCAGACATATGGGTCTGTAGTTCCTGGCATCCATTGATGACATGCCCTTGTGCAGGGGAGTGACTGACACAGTTGCCCACTCATGTGGTACAAAGCATAGCTGGAGGCTATGGTTAAACAGTGACTCCAGTGGTCAATAGGTCAAGTTTCAAGTTACTTACATGGCATACTGGGATATTATCGGGGCCCATCGATGGAGTGATTTTTGCATTAGAGTGTGCATGTAGTACCTGCTCCTTAGTGATATTTGGGAGGAGGTTGATGGTATTTCTTGGAGGTACCTGGGAGAGAGATGGGGGAAAAATTGGAGCTGAATTTGTTAGCCAGTAGATTTGCTATATTTTCTGGCTTTGTGTAGGTAGTTTCATTTACAATCAGCTCTACACATTTCTGTGTGCTCCCTTTGAGGGTTTGGACATAGCTAAAGAAAGCCTCACAGTTGTCCTTTGCCTGGAAGGCAATCTTTGTTTCATGTTTGGCTTTAGTAGACTTAATTTGCCCTCTTAGTTGTTTGTTTAGATTGACGAGAGTGTTTTAATTATGGTGGGCATAGTATTTCATAATATTAGCTATGACATTTTTTCTTTTGCTGTTAATGTTTGGATTCCACTAGGGTGGTTTGTTTTTTGATTTCGATCTGGGCTTATGTTTGATAGACACAGCTAATCTTGCATTTATTGACACAATTTTAAAAGTTTTTTTGTGAACAATTCCTCATAGGTAGCTGTGTTCTCAAGGTATGGAGAGGACTTGAAATTTTAGCAGGATATTACTTAATAGTAGGCTTTATCACATTCTAAATAAACAAATTAAATGTCATGCCATAAGTAACCTAATAAAGAAATATTGTGAATGTTTGTATGTATATTTTTGTATATATATATGTGTGTGTGTGTGTGTGTGTGTGTGTGTGTGTGTGTGTGTGTGTGTGTGTGTGTGTGTGTGTGTGTGCGTGGTCAAAAATTTATTTATTTATTTATTTATTTATTTATTTATTTACTGGGAAATTCCAACTGGACACAGGTCCTTTTTCAGCAAAGGCCCAGGAAGAAAAGCTGCACAGAACAATAAATGAGCAGCAGAGTACATGAAGAACAATTGAATATACATACAATAGCAAATAAAACGTACTGCAGCAAACATTAGTTATACATACAATATGAAACATAGTGATGAACAGATATACAATATCTAGCTAAAGGCTAGGAATAAAGGTAGGATGTATATGCAGATAGTACTAAGCTCAAACGGATACTGTTCTAAACTCATAAACCTAAATCTTATATACAAATATTGCACTAAACTCAAACAGTTATAAATAAGAAGCTCCACATGAAGGTAGATCAAGCCAGAAGGGCTAATAGGATGGAAGGGGAAGACTGAGGAGTAAGAGAGGAGACTGCATGAGTAGTATACATGGTAGTGAGAGGAAGGTGTAAGTCATTTGGATATGCATTTGGAGTCAAGATGAAGTGAGGTAGTTATGCATGTTATAACAGGTGTGAGAGATTGAGTGCGAAGGGAAGGGGAGAGTAGCAGGTGAGCCAGAGCCTGCAAGGGAAGGAATGGAATGGTGGCTAGGGAAGGGGAGGGAGAGGAAGGGGAGGTAAAAAGGAGGGTCACTAGTCGGGATTGGTGCATGGGCATAACCAGAGACATTTTAAGTGAGTTTTTATTGCAGTCTTGAAGTGATTGCAAGAAGGTAGTGTGGTTATGGGGGGAGGATTGTTCCATAATCTGGATATGACGCAGGAGAATAGTGCTTCTCCCACTGAGTTCTTGGGTTTGGTCATTAAAAGTAGATTTTTACTGCTGAAGCATAGTGATCTAGTGGAGCAGTAGGGCTGAAGAAGGTTTTGAAAAAATGGGACTTTAAGAGGATAGTTTACTAAGCTGTGGGTGAGAGAGAGTTGATTCAGGCGAAGAAGTTGAGGGAGTTCAAGCCAGTCAAGTTCTTTAAGTGAGATGCAGTGGTGACTGTGATAAGATGCACCAGTGGCAAACTTAGCAGTTTTATTGTAGCAAACCTCAAGCTTGTTTAGGTCTGTTTGTCTAAGGTAGGTAAGTATAGGAGAGGTGTAGAGTAAAGTTTAGATTAGGTGGGAATTGGCAGCAGAAATGGTGGCTGTCTTGGTGAGGAATTGTTTATTTCTGTACTATGCACCTAGTTTTCTGTGATCCTTTTTTTATGGTAAGAGAAACGTGAGTGCCAAATCTGTGATTGTTATCAATCTCAACACCAAGTAACTTGGTATGTTCTGTTGGGGAGATGATGGCATTGTCTTTGGTTAGAATATTAAAGTGGGGGATAATTGGGTTAGATTTAGTGGGTTGGAAGATAAGAAGTTTTGTCTTGCTCAGGCTGAGTAATAACTGGGCATTAGATAGCTAGCCTTCTACAGATGAAAAGGCTTCCTGTGTGATCTTGTGAAGTTCAGGTATAGTTGGGGCTGAGCAGATGAGGGTGGCATCATCTGCATACTTTATAAGAGAAGCATGTTTGGTGGCTGTGACTAGATCATTGGTGAAGAGTGAGAATAGTAGGGGACCAAGGATGGAGCCTTGGGGAACACTGAGTGTTACAGGAAGTCAAGGAGATAGGTCATTATGCCAGACAGCTGATTGTTGGCGGCCAGTTAGATAGTTGTGAAACCAATCAGTAGTTGATTGGGAAAAGGACAGGTTAGTGAGAACAGAGATTAATAGTTTGTGTGAGACCATGTCAAAAGCCTTGGATAGATCCAGAAATATAGCAGAGGAGAACCGGCCATTATTTTTATGATGAAGGATAGCGTTAGGGAAAGAGAGCAAGGTGGTAGTGTTGCTATAGTATGGCCTGAAGCCATGCTGGGTGCTGGAGAGGAGGTTATTAGCTAAGAGGTAGTCTAAGACTTAAGAATGGATGCATTTCTCAAGTATCTTGGAAAGTGGAGAAAGGATGGTTATGGGGCACTAATTGGAAAGTTCAGTCGAGGAGCCACCTTTATAGAGGAGAGTGATGTGGGATATTTGACACAGTGTGGGAACATAGCTTTCTGATAAGGACCAATTAATTAAGATAGAGACTGGATAAGCTGGGGCTTCTCCTGCTATTTTTAGGTATTCTGAGGGGAGATTGTCAGTTTTGTAGGCTTAAGTTTCAGTAAAAGTTTTTTTTATATAGGAGTTAGGTACTGTTGAAAAAGAAAAAAATGTGAGCATAGTATTTGGTTTTGATGTGGGGAGGGTGGGTAGAGGATTGTGTTGTTTAGTCAAAAGACAGAATGGTTTCAGTAAATTATTTATTGAATTAGTCAGCAATACTGCTGGAGGAAAGGGGAGTGGGGGGCTACTTTACCTGGGTGGAGAATGGAGTTTATTGTGAACCAGAAGTGCTTAGGGTTGTAATGGGAGGAGTTTAGGGCAGACTGATAATATTGTGTTTTATCTTCTTTTATTTGCTTTTTGACCTTATTGTGCAACTCTAGGAATGACTGTCTAGAGGATGGGTTTCTTTTTAAGTGCCAGTGCTCCCAGGCCTTCTCTCTGATTTTCATTAGTGCTCTGTTGGTCACATTTGGGTGACATGGGTTGCTCTCTTGATCTAAACAGATTCCCTAGAATCAATTGCCTGGAACACAAAACTCAGTGGAATAGGGTGCCTATAACAGTCTTCCTGAGCATTCATTTCTGATGTGCTTTCTGTGCATGTGCCAGCAATGATTCGTTCATTTTAGGACATCTCTTCCTTCTTTGTGCGTGTGTGTGTGCATGTGTGCATGTGTGCATGTGTGCGTGTGTGCATGTGTGCGTGTGTGCGTGTGTGTGCATGTGTGTGCGTGTGTGCATGTGTGAGGGGGGTGAGGGGCCTGTTTCCTACACAAAATGCTTACAGTTGGAGTTTTCATTCTTCTGGGATTTGGGGAATTTGCATTCTATGAAGTGCTTCCTTGGCTTCTTATCAGCTGAGATTTGCAGTGGATTCATGAAATAAAACTGAATTAAGAAACTGAAATCCCCAAGTGAGATGTTAATACTTACACAACAATCAAACAACCCTCATGGAGGCTCATTATACTCTATTAATATAGCCAAAAATAGAACTCAGTCCTAAATTAAATAAGACAAGAACCAAATCTTAAACAGTTGCTAACCTGGCTGAAAAACGCCTTAAAAAAAAAACAGATTTGCACATGAGCTATACCTCATTGAAAGTATAAACCAATCTTAAATTACCTTCAGGACACCTATTACCTTACACAGAGGTCATACATTTTACTTTTGACACATGAATAATCATTTACTCTTCCATTCTGGATGCTGTACATCTTTGTATTAAATATCATAAATATGTTTGTATTGTGATGTTATATGTGGAGCTTTTCTGCTCATGCCTCCACTGAAAATGGGCAATTTTTGCAGAAACAGACTTCCCCGGTAAACAAATGTAAAATAAAATAAATACATTTCCTTTCTTTTTCTGAAGTTGTCCCTTGGCATCTGCAGAACTTGTTCATTTCTTCCTATACATACTCGCACCCCAATGACTTCCATCTCTTAAACTGCTTTCTACCTATATCATTTCTTTCTAGAAACATTCACATTTTCCCAAAATGGTATGATATATTCAATAATATTTTGTAAATATTTTATATAGGTTCATAGTTAGGTACTAGGCTATTGGCCCAAGGACCTAAGTAAGCTTAGCCAACAAGGTTCCCTGGTTTACGCCACCCAAGAGAGTTATTTTCCTGTGCCCCTGTCGAGCAGAGCCACAGAAGTGATCCCCAGGGTGTATTTCCTATTTCCCATCCACTCATCAAGATTTTTCTTGAAGAGTGCTAATGAGGAACTTTGGTTGACATAGATGAGTAGCTTGTTCCAGAGTATGGGAAGTCTCTGGGACAGGAATCTATCCCTCCAGCATGTCCTGTTTAGTGTGGTGACAAATTTTAGGTCCCTAGAGCGTGTAGCTTGGAGGGATTGGAATTTCTTTAGGTGTAGCATGTCCAACAGCTCTGGGTTTGACATAGCTTTATATGTTAGGCAGAGACCACCTCAGAGTGGGTGATATGTTACAGAGTAAAGCTGGAGTTTTTTGAGACGGTCAGTGTAGGGCACCTGTTTGAAGCCAGCTGCAGCAGATGTCTTGTGAGGTACATTCCAAAAGGGGCATTGTACTCTATAATGGGTCTAATGAGTGTCGAGTAGAGGAGAACAATGACCTCTTTTTTCCTAGCTGAAAACCCTTTTGTGATGAGGTGTGCCACATAGAAGGATTTCCTGACTACTGTGGCGATGTGATTATCAAAGGAGAGACTACTGTCCACCTGGGTCCCCAGGTCTCTTATCACACATTCAGTGTTAAGTAGACTGCCACCTATGTGGTAGTTCATGGGTACAGAGTTTTTACCAAAGGGGATGACAATGCACTTTTTGGCATTGAGCCTGAGGCCATGGCTCTGACACCAGGCATCTGTCTCAGTGAGACCCTTCTGTAGGATGTCCACATCATTTGGGGACTCAACTATGGCTCCTAGTTTGCAGTCATCTGCAAACTTCATTAGCCAAAGGCCTTCTGTGTTAGCCTGTACTTCAGAGAAGTAGATACCCAACAGGAGAGGACCCAGGACTGAACCCTGTGGTACTCCAGTTGTCACTGGTTTGAAGTCAGATTTGCAGTCTGCAACTTTTACAGTGTGGGTTCTGTCAGTGAGCCAATTGGCAACCCATCTTGTGACTTAGGGATTTATACTTAGTTTAGTGAGTTTAGCTATAATTCCAGAATGGGGGATGGTGTTGAAAGCCCTGCCGAGGTCAAGATAGGCTGTGTGAACCACCTTACCCTCATCTACAGCTTTGGTCACTGCCTCAAAGAAGTCAGTCAGGTTCCTGAGGCATGATCTGCCTTTCACAAACTCGAACTGGGTGGAGTCCAGAGTTTGGAGGTTACCAATGTCTTTGTTTATGAGTTACATGATGAAACGTTTCATGGCCTTACAGACCAGGCTCGTCAGGCTAATAGTGCGATAGTTACCGTGATCAGTGGTGGCTCCCCCTTTGTGGAGTGGGATAACTGTTGCTGTGTGCCATTCAGTGGGCATAAAGCCTGATGTGAGACTATAATTGAACATGGTGCTTAGGTGGGGAGCCAGTTTGTTCTGAAGTTCATGTAAAATGCAGCCTGGGATGTTGTCCGGTCCCATGGATGCTGTGTTTTTGGCTTTAGAGAGTGCAGCTTTTACCTGCATAATTGTGATTACAGGGACTCTGCATTCTTCCTGTATAGATATGAGCCCTTTAAGGGGTAAGAGCGAGGTAAAGTTGGCACTGAACCTGTCTGCCAGGACTTTGGCAATATCAGTTGGTTCTGTAATTTTCATGCCGTTGTGCTGTAACTCAGAGCAGATCTGGGTGTTGCCATTGAGATTTTTGACATAGCTATAGAATGCTTTGTGGTTGTCCCTAGAATCAGTGGTGATTTTGTTTTTGTAGCTAGCTTTGGAGGACCTTATAAGGGATCTCAGCTTCTTATTGAGACTGACCAGGGAACTCCTCCACTCATGGGATTTTACTCACTTTTACAACAGTTTCTTCCTTCTGTTGTAGAGTTTGTTTATGGCAGGGGACCACCAGACTGGCTTCCTTTTTTTGGAGGATAGCATCTTGGTTCTGTTAGGGATATCACGATCCATGCACTTGTGTAAGTGCTTATAGAGTGCATCTGTATAGGATTCAGCAGTCGTAACTGTATTGTCCATCTGCATGGGTGTCATGTAGTTTGCCACTTCTGTCTTAAGAAGCATGAAGTTGGCTTTGGAGAAATTTTTTACCATGATTTCCTTAATGGTGGGTGGGGGCAGGATGTGGATATCTAGGGTGATTAGTTTATGGTCATATCTGACCAATGAGGAGTTGACTTCAGGTGTGGAACACCGGTCACTCATGTTGGTAATGACTAGATCTAGGATATTGTTGCCCCTGGTGGGGGTGTGGATAAGTTGATCCAGGGCATTGGAATTTATGAATTTCAGAAAGCAGTGAGTGAAGGAGTTGATACATGAGTAGTTTTCCCATTTAATGGTGGGGTAGTTGAAATCACCCATTATTAGGGTGTTTAAAACAAAAAACAACTGGCAAGTTCACTGAAGACTGAATCCACAAAGTTTAATGAAGTGTTTTTCGTCCAAATACTTCTTTGAACTTCATCAGATACTAACATTTACAAAAATCAAGTTTAAATAGTCATGGTTAAACATGATTAAAATCAGCTGGTCTCTCCATCTTAAAATTTAAAGGGACAGTAGTTAAAATAGCATTATAACCATAATATGCACACTATTTCATTTCATTAAGCTTTTCAGTTTTAAACAACATATGATAGAAGCTGAAAAACTGAAAAACTTAAAATTGAAAAGCTTAATGAGATGAAATAGTGTAGTAACAACATTATAGAAATTATGTTTCACTTATTAATTTTTCACTTGAAAATGTTTATAATGTAAGGTTAGATAAATGATGAGACTCTTTATACTTTTACACAATTTTTCGTATATGATTTTTATCATTTTGCTGCTGCGATATATGTATACTTGCTTGCTAAATAAGGCATTTTTAAAGAACAGCAAAATGCCAATTGCTGAAGTCAATCATTTTGTCCTTGTACTGTTGTATCATTCTTGGTGATGGCAGGATGCTACTCAGGGCTAGCGTTATACCTGCCTGGGCCACATGATCCGAGATCCCTTCCATGTCTCTTTTCATGTAGTCCAGAGAGGTACATCTCAGGTCATTCACCCCAACATGGACAATGACAGAGTCATATTTGTACTTGTTGTGGAGTGACCTGAGTGCGTGTGTTATGTGGTGGATCCTGGCAGCTGACAGTAACTTTCTCCTTGTTTAGCCTGGTGAGTGGGACATCAGTGTGCCTGACTATAGAGTCACCTATGACTAGTGTGTTGGGTAAGTTGTTTTGCCTTATGGGCTGTGGTTTATTGGCACACTGTCTGTGGGCTATGTGTCATTTGGGTTGTGTTGGGGGGTGGAGGTTGCTTGCCTTTCTGCTTTGGAGGTGTCTCTCTGCAGAGATAGAGAGACACCATGTATTATTTTCCTGTGTTTTGTATATATTGAGTATGTTAAATGTGTATTGCTTATATTATCTTTTCCTCATAGTTCTTTATATCCTTATAAACAAATTTATTCCATCCCCGAGTTTCTGTTGAAAAGGGGCTATTTCTCAGTTGGGCGATCTCAGAAAATAAATACAAATAAATAAATACAATGGAAACTGACTCTTATCTTTCTGAACTTCTTAAAATGACATCTTACAAAGAATGTGTCCACTTTTCTAAAGAGAAAATCTCCTGTGCAGCATAATTTAAAGAATACGTCTCAATTGCTTCTGATTTTCAGGGTTGTCCCTGATTTGGAGCATAATTTTGCTCTGATCCTCCTACAAATTAATGATACTGTGAGAAAAAATGATGGATTATAATAAGCAAATAATGACTTTCATTTCATTTCATTTACAGACTTTTTTTTCTTCAACTTTCTAAATCAGTGATACCAGTATTATAGGTTCATAGGTTCATAGTTGTATAGTAGGCTAATAACCACTAAGTCCCTTATAAGGCTAGCCATGCAACCCAAATGTGTTTCACAAATTTGATTTATATAGAGAGTGATTTACTGATTGCCTCTGTCCATTTGAAATATAGGCACCACACCATGGGTGAATTTCTGATTATCCATCCATCAGTCCAAGTTGTGCGTAAATAGGGATAGAGAGGAATTTTGCTTCACAGTGATGGGGAGCCTGTAACAGAGAATGGGAATTCTCAGAAAAAAATCTATATCGCTAACATGTCTTGTTTATGTCATAAGCAAAATTTAGGTCTTTTAATCCAGTAGTTCTGATGCTGTTTGTTTTGTAGATGTGCAGGAGGTTCATAAAAACAGTGTCCAGGGATAACTTGTATGCCAGGCAAGGATCACCTCTCAAAAATCTGTACAATACCGAGTGAAGAGACAGGGCTTTGAGGTGATCTGTGTTGTGTTTTCTCCCTGTATTCTTTTTGTAAAGAACCTTTGTGGACATTCCAGTTGCTGCATGTGTCTGGTCAGGTGCAACACTATGATGGGTCTGATGAGGGCTGAATACAGTGCTATGATGACCTCGCTGGACCTAGATGCCATGCCTTTGCTTATAAGTTGAGCAACATAGAAGAAGTCTCTTACTACCTTAGACACATGTTGGTCGAAGGCTAGGTTGATATTTACATGAGTTCCCAGATCCCTGACTAGTGAATTAACTGTTAATGCTTTTTTATTGATGACCTAGCTAGCTGGGGTGACAGACTTCCCAGAGGTACTATAATCCATTTCTTTGCATCGAGTTTTAAGCCACGGCTTTGGCACCAAGCATCTGTCTGTGTCAGACCTTCCTGGAGGGTGTTCTCATCTTGGGGGGGGATTCAATGACTGCTCCAAGTCTGCAATCATCTGTAACCTTGACTGACCAGAGGACTTTGACATTAGCGTTCACATCCAAGAAGTAGATGCTACAGAGAAGTGGGCCTTGCACAGAGCCCTGGGAGACTCCACTGGTGATCAGCCTCTTTGTAGAGGTGGCCTCACTGATTCTAACCTGCTGGGTCCTATCAGTGAGCCAGCTATCTATCCAGAGTGTTATGAAGGGGTATATACTTATTTCCATAAGTTTTTTGATAATGCCCGATTGGGATATTCTATCAAATGATTTAGCCAGATAAAGGTAGGCTGTACGCACCATTTAACCCACCTCCATTGCCTTAGTGACATTTTCAAAGACGTCTACCAGATTCGCATAACCTTCCTTTGATAAAGCTAAACTGGGATGGATCTGTTTTCTGGAGGTCTCCTCTGTCCTTGTTGATAATTTCCATTATAATTCTTTCAATGGTTTTGCAAATAAGACTAATATGTCTGTATTTTCCAGGATCTGTTGATGGTCCTCCTTGATGTAGGCAGATGACTGTTGCACATGGTACAAAGCCTGTTTTAATGGTATAATTAAATAATGACTCCAGGGGTCTTGATAAGTTGTATTTTAGATGGATCAAAATGCACCCTGGGATGTTATTGGGGCCCACTGAGGCTGTGTTCTTGGCTTTAGTGAGTGCAGCCAGTACATGCTCCCTAGTTATAGATGGAGGGGTCATGTCTGACAGTATTTTTGGGTGGGTGGTTGGGGATGAGAGGGGAGAAAGTTGGAGCTAAATTTGTCTGCTAACAGGTTCACTATATCACCAGGCTTGGTGAATGTGGCACCATTAACCTCAAGTTCAGTAGATTGCTGTGCTGTATGCTGCTCTTGAGGTTTCTGAAATATATGTAGAAGGCCTTATGTTTATCTTTCACCTGGGAGGCTATGTTGACATGAAAGTTGGCTTTGGTTGATCTAAGCAGCTCTCTTATTTGCCTATTTAGTTTGATGAGAGAGTTTTTATCTTTATGGAAATTACCCTTCCTGATTTTTTCTGTAATTGTTTCCTTCTGTGGTATATCCTACATAAATTGGAATGCCATCAGGGTGATTTATTTCTGGGGCTAGTCCTAAGATTACTTTTTATAGGCACAGCATCCTCTATCAGCCATTAACATGGTTGTATAGAGTTTGTAAGAGCAACTCAGCATAGGTTGCTGTGTTCTCTGGGTTTGGATACATTGAATTTTGACAAACTATCACTTAATAAAAGTAATTTGCCATGGAATAGTTCCTGACTATTACTGATTTTAACAGGATTATGGACTTGTTTTTGATTTTGAAGGAGACAGTTTTATGGTCAAACTTTACCAGGGAGGACAAAACATGGGCGAGCTGCATTCTCCCATATCTGTGAGCATGAGGTCTAGTATCTTGGAGTCTCTAGTGGGCGTATTCACTATTTGGTAAAGGGTGTTTGTATTTACAATGTCCAGGGATTTCTGTGCCTGTAGATTTCAGGCCTTGTATGATTCCCATTATATAGAGGAAAATTAAACTATCCCATGAGTAGGGTGTTAGGCTGGAAGGTAAGTGTCTCCAGTAGGCCCAAGTATGCATTATGAGCTTCTTGGGACATGGAGGGTGATCTATAGCTGGCTAGGATATGTTACGGGATTTAGTCTATGGTGATCAGCACATGGGGGAACTCCAGAACACGATCCTGTCTGATAACCGTACAGGTATGCTTGTCATTGATGTATATTAAGACTCCTTCACTTTTAACCCTTGTCTGTGTGGGTACTGGTCTAAAAATCTGAAAGGCACTGAAACCTTGCACTGCCATGGTACTCTCTGATGCTTTAAACTACGTTTCAGTAACTGCACAGATGACCATACTCTTAAGTGTGAGAAGGGCTTAGAGGAAGTGTAGTTTTTCATTTACTCTCCTGGCAGTAAGCAGTAACACGTGAGGTTCAGTTGAGTTAATTTTGATATGTTGGTAAGCTTCTTAATTTGGCATTGGCTAAAACAGGCACTATGGGGGTGGTTAAAGAGTTAAGCAGTATTCAAATGCCTAGAAGGGAAAGGTGCAGACCATCTTTGGCAAAGCGTGGTGTGTTAACTATGTCCTTCCAAGCTGACAAATACTGGATCACCTTAGAATGACACTCTGAAGATAGGCGGGTGTTGAAATCCATCATGTTTTGCTCATAATGTGGCATCATCCCCAGTGATAATAATATGCTGCTGAATGCTAGGTACATACCAGCTTGAAACAAATAGTCTGAAAGCTCCATAATGTCTCTCTTCATACAGTCCAGGGAGGTACATTTCAGCACTTATAACCCTAAATTCCCCTTCAGAATGATGACGTAAAAAACTCACTGACAACATGTTATTCTATATAAACTCAACTCTATTTTTCAAGATAAGAACTAATAGTTCAGAATGAGTCACTTTATAAAAAAGAAGTGCAAAATAAAGAAAGAAAATAACACTGGAAACGTGTAAATGGACATAAGAAGGACATTACAAACAAAACATCATTTAATTTGCAGCACAGTGTAAGCAGGGGTGGCTCGTGATATTGGACTGCAGAACTGCAGCCCCACCCCCAGCTGTAAAAGAAAAGAACAAAATAAAAAAAAAGAAAAACAAAATAAAAAAATGGTAGCGAGTCCCAGAACTGGAACTCCATGCATGTGTGCAGGAATCCAGACTGGTTAAACAGCAGTCCAGATTAGGAAGAAGGCATCAGACTTTAGAGATGCCAAGAAGTCTATGAGGTTACAACTACATAAACTGTAAGAGGATCAGACTGCAACGTCTGCAGGCTGGATAGCTGCTCTTGTGGGAAAGACTTTACTTTTGTAAGTCAACAGAGCTGGGCTGGTACTTTGAAGCTACAGCAGGAAGGTATTTTGAAGCTGACAAACAGAGTCCAAATGCAGGCTGTGTTTGTGTGTGAAATGCCCCAGTTAAATATATCTGGTGGCTAGAGAATAACTCAGGCTCAAACCCTCTACCTTGGGTGCAGGTAGCAAGAGCCTGAATTCCCTACTCATCAACACTTGTGAAAGCATTTCAGATTTTTCCTCATATTTGTATTCAGTTCCTCATAAAATTTGTGGTTTTCTGGATTTTGAATTCCCTAAATAATGACAGGCATTTGAATTTCAGACTCCATATTCTTCAGAAAGTACATGGTAACACAAAACCTTTTATTATAGCAATTTTCTAAGTTTATAAGATCAATATTTGAAATGTTTCCCTATTTTGGGGGCTGTATTCCACCTTTATTGGCTTTGTCCAAGTTTTTTTATGCTAAGAGGTTGAGAGCTATGGTGAGAACTGAAATCACTGAATATGTTTGGGGCTGTATTCCCCCATTATTGACTTTGTCCAGGTGTTTTGTGGTAAGAGGTTGAGAGCTATGGTGAGAACTGAATTCATTAAACAATAGCCATTTATGCTTCAGTCTTCCCATTTTTTTCAAGAAACAGCTGATTTGGCATAGTGGTATGTTGCTCTGACTATAGTGCACAGGGCCCTAGGTTCAAGACATGCCAGTAAAATGCATGGTGGTAACAACATTTTATTCAATCAACTTTCCAAGATTATACAAGCAATGTTTAAAATGTGTCCCTGGTTTCTGGGCTTTTGACCCCCCCCCAATAAATGTTGGCTTTTTCCGGATTTTGTGTGCTGCAAAGTTGAGAGATACAGTTGAATGTTGAGTGGCTTTTACAAGGAGCTGAGAGCTTCAGGGGAAGAGAAATTTACTGCTGCTTATGATGAGTCAGCTTGCATTTTTAATAGCATGGCAATTAGGGTATGTGCTTTTGATGCAGAAGGCTGTGGGTTCTACTCCCACAATATATAGATGCATTGCTGATACTGATACTGTACTGTGTTGTACTTTTAAAGGGGTGGATGCTGCAGTCCTGAGAATGTCTACTTTGGCATAGATACCTAGTAACTATGAACCTGTTATCAGTTTGCCATCCATTACCTATTGCAATATTACTAGTTTAACATTTTTTAAATGTAACATAGGCAATTTATTCCTCAAGGGCAACAGGCACTTTATTTGTAGATGAAACAATGCAATATAAAGTTGTTTGCTAGCAGCAACCTCTTCGTTAGTTACAGATCTCTTTAATGTGGAATTATTTAGATGACTTTCACTTCTGCAGAGATTGTGCATATTTACTGATACTGGTGGATTGTAGAAGTTTGAGTAGACTTTTATGATGGAAATGTTCTGAATTGGGCAGTTTTGTCATTATTGGTGCATGCATTTTGTTTTATTGTTTACTGGAAAAATGTTCAAAACAATATATTTAAAATGCCCTCTAAAAACTGTACTGTATTATACAAGGAATATAATTTAATACTATCAGGAATTTCTATAAATGAACACATGTATGTTTCATGTGCAAGGGGCCTACAATTTAAAAACAGCCAAAAGTTAATCTTTATCTGCCACTGGCCAGATTTATTTGCTTTGAATGTGGGTTTCAATGCTGTTTCAATGAATGTGAGTTTCAAGGGCAGAGACATTTTAATGGTAAGTCTATTTACATTGTGAGACTGCATTGCTTTGTTTAGCAGATGTCTATTAGTGTTTATGCTGTAAAATGTAAAATCATACTTTTAAATGAAATCCAAATCATTGTAGAAGTAAAGCAGTATGCACATTACAATGTTTATGGTAAATGGGGCGAAATAGCCAAGTAATGGGACATTGGAATAGCTGCAGGGGGGAGGCCCCATTCGACCATGATTTTGTGAGGGGGGAAGGGCACCAAACTCAAAGACAGCCTCGGCTGAACTATACCTCTCAACTGTCCAGATTTTCACAGAATGAATAGATTTCTGCATCTTATTTTTGGTTTGTTCCTCATAAAATTTGTGGTTTTCTGGCAAATCATTTAGGAATGTAGTCACTAAATAATGACAGACATTGCGTTTCAGACTTCATACCCTTCAGAAAAATGCATGCTAAAGCAAGACCTGTTATTCTGTCAAGTGTCTAAGTTTATACAAGAGCAATTTTTAGAACTGTTAGTATGTTCCCTCAATATATTTGGCCTTGTCCAGATTTCCTGCATTAAGAGGTTGAGAGGTATGCACAAATAAATTGCTTTATAGAACTGGGTATATCCAAACCTCTCAACTGTCCCTGATTTTGGCTCAAAATGTTGCTCTCCCACATGGCAATTTTTGATGAAAACATGGAGGGTTTACAATTAATAAATAATTGTAATTATTAGAGTTATAGATTACTTTTATTTCAGAAATGAATGTAAATTCTCTTATTTTGTCAGCTGCTCAGGTTATCAGTACTAATATTAAAAAAGTGTTCCTTCTTTGACAGGTTCCCAGCTGTATTGTGTGGTTGTTTTATACTTTTGCATCAGATTTTTGGTTTGTTTTTCATAAAATTGTGGTTTTCTGGCAAATTAGTGGCAAATCATTAAAGACTGACATTAGAACATAATGACAGACATTTGAGTTTCAGATTTCATACCCTTCAGAAACTTCATACTAATGTAAGACATACTATTCTATTATCTTTCTAAGTTTATAAGAGCAATATTTAAAAATTGTCCTTATTTTTGGTCCTTTGTCCCCCTACTATTTATGGCTTTGTCCAGATTTCTTGCTCTGAGGTTGAGAGGTATGACAAATGTGTCAGGACCATCACTGTCAGCTAGACACATTTTAAATTATGACATACTTGTTGCACCCCAATCCCCTGTGTAGTGACTCTGGATGTGTCAAAGCAAGGCAAGGAGCAGTTATGCAGTGTAAGTGTGCAGAGTATCCCCACATCCAAGGGAGACACATGTACTACAGTGGCTTATCATCTGTCCTTGATTTTGCAGAATGTTCTGGTTTTCTGTCATATTTTTATATTGTTGATTTATGCTTCTTATTATTCAGAAAATGCAAGTTGTTGCAGTGCCTGTTCATAGGTTCATAGGTAGGTACTAGGCTATTGGCCCTGGGGCCTATACAAACCCAGCAAAAAAGGTACCCTGGCTTTTGCCACTCAAGAAAATTATTTTTCTGTGCAACTGTCGAGTAGAGCCACAGAGGTGATCCCCGGGGTAAATTTTCTATTTCCCATCCAATCAAGATTTTTCTTGAAGAGTGATAATGAGGAGCTTTGCTTGATATAGATAGGTAGGTTATTACAGAGTATGGGAAGTCTCTGGGACAGGAATCTATCCCTCCGGCATGTTCTGTTTATTGTGGTGACAAGGTTTAGGTCCTTAGAGCATGTAGCTCGGAGTGATTGGGATTTCTTTAAGTGGAGCATGTCCAACAGCTCTGGGTTTGACATAGCTTTGTATGTTAGGCAGAGATCACCTTTGAGTAGGCGATATGTGACGGAGTAAAGCTGGAGTTTTTTGAGACAGTCTGTGTAGGGCATATGTTTGAGGCCAGTAATCCTCTTTGTGAGGTATTTCTGTAACCTTTCCAGTTGTTGTAGATGTCTTGTGAGGTACATACTAAAAGGGGCATTGTACTCTATAATGGGTCTAATGAGTGATGAGTAGAGGGGAAAAATTACCTCTTTTTTTCAGGATGAGCAACCTTTTGTGATGAGATGTGCCACATAGAAGGATTTCCTGACTACTGTGGCGATGTGATTATAAAAGGAGAGACTATTGTCCATCTGTGTCCCAAGGTCTCTTATCACACTTTCGGTGTTAAGTATACTACCACCTATGTTGTAGTTCATGGGTACAGAGTTTTTACCAAAAGGGATGACAATGCACTTTTTGGCATTGAGCTTGAGGCCATGGCTTTGACACCAGGCATCTGTCTCAGTGAGGCCCTTTTGTAGGATGTCCACATCATTAGGAGTTTTGATTATGGCTCCTAGTTTGCAGTCATCTGCGGACTTCATTAGCCAAAGACCTTCTGTGTTAGCCTGTACTTCAGAGAAGTAGATACCAAACAGGAGAGGACCCAGGACTGAACCCTGTGGTACTCCACTTGTCATTGGTCTGAAGTCGGATTTGGAGTCTGCTACTTTCACAGTGTGGGTTCTGTCAGTGAGTCAGTTGGCAACCCATCTTGTGACATAGGGATTTATACCTAGTTTAGTGAGTTTATCTATAATTCCAGAGTGGGAGATGGTGTTGAAATCTTTGGAAAGATCTAGATAGGCTGTGTGAACTACCTTACCCTTGTCTATGGCTTTGGTGACTGCTTCAAAGAAGTCTATCATGTTTAGGAGACATGATCTGCCTTTTACAAACCTGAACTGGGTGGGGTCCAGAGTTTGGAGATTACCAATGTCTTTATTTATAAGTTCCATGATGATACACTCCATGGCCTTGCAGACCAGGCTCATCAGGCTAATGGGGCGGTAGTTTCCAGGGTCCGTGGTGGCTCCCCCCTTGTGGAGTGGGATAACTGTCGCTCTGCAACATTCAGCAGGCACAAAGCCTGAGGTGAGGCTATGATTAAACATGGTACTTAGGTGGGGTGCCAGTTCGTTCTGCAGTTCATGTAGAATGCAGCCTGGGATGTTGTCTGATCCCATGGATGCTGTGTTCTTGGCTTTGGAGAGTGTCTTTTTTACCTGTGCAGCCATGATTACAGAAACTTTGCATTCTTCCGGTATAGAGATGGGCTCTTTAGGGGATGAGAGGGGGGTAAAGTTAGCACTGAACCTATCTGCCAGGATGTTGGCAATATCAGTTGGGTCTGTATATTTAGTGCCATTGTGCTGTAACTCAGAGCAGATCTGAGTGTTGCCATTGAGATTCTTGACATAGCTATAGAATGCTTTGTGGTTGTCTTTAGAATCAGTGGCGATTTTGTTTCGTAACTTGCTTTGCAGGATTTTATCAGGGATCGCAGCTTCTTACTGAGGCTGACCAGGGAGCTCCTCCACTCATGTGATTTTACCCTCTTTTGCAACAGTTTCTTCCTTTTGTTGTACAGTTTGTTTATGGCAGGGGACTACCAGATTGGCTTACTTTTTTTGGAGGATAGCATCTTGGTTCTGTTTGGGATAGCACGATCCATGCACTCATGTAAGTGCTTATAAAGTGCAATTGTGTAGGATTCAGTAGTCGTAACTGTATTGTCCATCTGCATGGGTGTCATGAAGTTCACCACTTGTGTCTTAAGAAGCATGAAGTTGGCTTTGGAGAAATTTTTTACCATGGTTTCCTTAATGGGGGGGGGGGGGGTGGAGGCAGGATGTGGATATCTAGGGTAATGAGCTTAAGGTCGGATCGGACCAATGAGGAGTTGACTTCAGGTGTGGAACACCGGTCACTCATGTTGGTAATGACTAGATCTAGGATATTGTTGCCCCTGGTGGGGGTGTGGATAATTTGATCCAGGGCATTGGAGTTTATGAATTCCAGAAAGCGTTGAGCAAAGGAGTTGGTACATGAGTAGTTTTCCCAGTTAATGGTGGGGTAGTTGAAATCACCCATTATTAGGGTGTTTGGTTGAACCCTAATATTTTCCAGTACATCAAGAAAAGAGGAGTGGGAATCCTGGGGCATGGTGGGTGATCTGTAGCAAGCTACAATTTGGATTGCAGTTTTGCCCAGAATTAGTTGCACTTGGATAACCTCAGCTGCATTATGGTGAGCAACTAGCCTGGAGGTGTGGATATCCTTAATGAATATGGACACACCTCCGCCTTTGGTGTTCCAGTCCAGGTTACATGGCCGAAAAGTGTGGTATGAGTTATAGCCTGGTAGTGCAGGGGTGCTCTCTGGAGCCTTGAACCAGATCTCAGTCACTGCACAGATATCGATGTTCTCCATTTTAAGGAGTTCCTCGAGTGAGTGCATTTTGAGATTTAGACTTCTAGCATTGAGTAGCATCACCCTCAGTTTTTGCTTGCCTGTTCCTGTTACGGTGGTGAATTTGTCATTTGAACCTTGCCTAAAAAAGGCACTATAGGGGCGGCAAAAACCTTAGCCAGTATCCGGAATCCCAGGGGTGACAGGTACAGGCCATCTCTGGCAAAGCATCATGGTCTGTCGACCATGTCATTCCAGGCAGACAGATACTGGATCCTTTTAGAATGGCACCAGAAGCTTAGCCAATTGTTGAAGTCAATCATTTTGTCCTTGTACTGCGGCATCATTCTGGGTGATGGCAGAATGCTACTCAGGGCTAGGGTCATACCTGCCTGGGCTACAAGATTGGAGAGCTCTTCCATGTCTCTTTTCATGTAGTCCAGAGAGGTACGTCTCAGGTCATTCACACCAACATGGACAATGACAGAGTCTTATTTGTACTTGTTGTGGAGTGACCTGAGTGCGTGGGTTACGTGGCGGATCCTGGCAGCTGACAGTAACTTTCTCCTTGTTTAGCCTGGTGAGTGGGACATCAGTGTGCCTGACTATAGAGTCACCTATGACTAGTGTGTTGGGTACGTTGTTTTGCCTTATTGACTGTGGTTGAGTGGCACACTGAGTCTGTGGGCTATGTGTCATTTGGGTTGTGTTGGTGGGTGGAGGTTGCTTGCATTTCTGCTTTGGAGGTCTCTGTTGCTTGAGCAGATTATTACTGAGAGCCTCCGCAAATGTTTTTGTGTTTCTATGTGTGGAGTTTGGTGGTGTAGATTTAGTGAGACTATGTGATGAGTGTGGTGTGGTGCAAGTGTTTACCTTTTCCTCTTGACTGTCAAGTTCAGTCTTGATTGGAGAAAGCTTTACCTCCAGTTTGTCTAGATAAGTGCATCTCTCACACGTTGTAGTGTTGGGTAGTAGGAGGAGGGGGTTGTCTGTGTACATGAGGCAATTTCTACATTGCCCCAAGATGCCCAGATTCATCAGATAGACAGGAGAGAACACTGGGAGCTGACCCTTGGACATGCCTGAATAAACAAATATTTTCCTCTAGATAAGTGAGGAAAGTGAGTACAAGAGGTATTTTTCTCTAAGCAAGTGAGGAAAGTAAGTACCAAAACTGTTTTCCTCTAGGTAATGAGGAAGGTTGAGTGCTGTAGTAATTAGTAGGTTATTTAGTGCTTAAAGTTCTGAACAAGTGCTGATCACGAATAAGCAAATTCAAGTGCTAAAACTAAGAATCTGTATCTGGACTTAACTAGTTACAGGAAAGGGGGGAAACAAGTGCAAATGCGGGCTTTTATATCAAAAAGTTGAGAGATATGGAAAAACTGCCCAAACGGCCAATAACTACAATTTCTGGGCCAGAACCACTCCTTATGTGGTAGATAGGTTACCTAGTGCTTACCACTCCCACTGATAAGCTAGAAGGCTTCCCTCCAACACAGAAAGCTTGGGGGGGGGGGCTTGGGAGCTTACATACAGTCCTGGATACAGCAAATCTGAATCTGGACTACACTAGTTACAGGAAAGTTTTATATATATATTTATATATATATATATATATATATATATATATATATATATATATATATATACAGAAAAGTACCTAAAACAGCAGTCAAAACAATTCAAATGCAGTGCAAGCTAGCACACTTAAGTATGTAGCAATGTTAGACCAAACAGTTTAAAAAATGCAATTAAATTAAAAATGACTAAAACAAGTGCAGAAGGAGTCTATTAGGTAGAATGAGGTAAAGAGATGGGACTGGGGTTGCTCTGTGTTTAAGTAGCAATGCCTTAATGAACATCAGGTACGCTTGTCTGAGATTGTAAGATGCAAGTAAGCTTTAATAAGCATACTGTTAAAGAATTACCAACATTGAAAGCCTTTTTGTTGCTGCCGTGCAGAAAATATTTACATAACTAGATAACGTATAAGCCTTGGGTATTGAAATGCATATGACAGTATTTGTAATAAAGGGCAGGATTACAGTATTTTCAGAAGCTCATTACATTTGTTGGAGACTTGCAGTCATCTTTGCAGGCTTTACCTGTAAACTAAACAGAATGTCAATCTATCATGTGTGGTCCATAACCTGTGCAGTGATCCTTTAAGCAATTTATCTTGAGCTTGTTTGTTGTTTTCTGTTCATTTTTTACTTTGATCATGTTTTCCCCATGAAATAAGTAGATAGTTGTTGTCAGGCAGCAGGTCTTTTTTGGATAAGAAATATTTATATAAGTGGGGGTATCACAGAGCTTGCTACTTTCAGCATGTTACTTGGTACTTTTATAAAACCGAATATAAATTATAATTAGAACTGCAGTGCAAGGAGAAGTGGTTTGATATGAGTGCTGCTTGTTATTTTATACTTGATTTTGACTGGCATTCCAGTAATGTATTTAAAAAGTAATTTATTTTTTCATGCCTCACAACCTTTTTCTTTCCATCTCAATATTAAGTAAGCTGTCTTGTAGCCAATGCATTGAAATATTTTTTTTCTTCTACACTTCATTTTGTCTTGATTGGACTTTCATAATGACGGTTTGGTACCCAGGGCAGTGTATTTTAAAGTCCTAGTTTTTGTGGTCCTGACCGTAGCTCTGCCCCTTTCTAGTTGATCTCCTGTTGGCCCCACCCATTCAGGTGTCTCTTGCAGCCCTCCTTTGAGTTGAAGTCACCAGCACCTCTAAGTGTCAGAGTGCTGATAAGGAAGTCAAATAAGAAAACAAGACATATGAGGAAGTATTTAATTTTGGAGTATGGCTGTGCTGTAAAAGCTTTCAGTATTTAATCAGGATTGGTTTTGCAAACGTGAAGAAAGTTTTACAACACTCGTATTACTTCAATAGTCTCTGGTTTTCAAAGGTAATACTACTAGATTTTTTTTTTATTGTGATACTTGTGACACGTTTGCTGAGTCAGGAAACTAACAAGAATGTCTGCTGTTATTCCATACTGAATACGAACAGGTTGTTTCAGTCTGTAATATATGTACAAGAAAAATAGGCAAGGCAAAATCAGTGGAGAGTCTACCCAAGAATTGTGTCAGCTCACTGGCAAATTATTTAAGGAACACTAATGCAGAAAAATCATAAGAGCAATAGTTTTATTTTACATTCTGCAGCAGTTTAAAACTGCTTAGATTTGATAAGGTCTGCTGCTTCTGTTTTCATTATTATTAAATGTAGGACCTGAATAAGTACTATTAAATGCTATAATCCAACAAGATTCAGATATTCCAGGCAACAGTAGCATTTTACACAAGTAATCTTATCAGCTCAGTTAGACTGCTTACACAGTGCCAGTGAGTATATAGACATAGGCACTTACGAAATATGTCAACAATATGTCATCTTTGCTTTTAAGTTTAATATTCTGTTCAAATGCAAGACTGACGTTCAGCTGATTTTAAAATAGTCAGCAACATGGCAGATAGATATTCTACATCATGTAACTTCTGTTTTCTTCCAAACTGACACTTTTTCCAAGAAACAGCATCTTGTTAAGTAGAATGTGCAGTTAAAAGAACAGCTGAATTTCTGCTGTAGCTGCTTAGACCGTTATTGTATTCTGAGTAGTTAATATAGCACTAAATGATAATGCAGTTCATCAGCATTATTTTATCACGATGGAAATGGCGAGAAGCTACCAATGTGCATGTCTGTAGAATGTGGTCAGACAGCTTTTGCAGAAACAGAATATCTTTTATTCTGTTCAGTTAATGTCTTGCATAACAAACTACTGCCTCTCACATCATATATGAATACAGAATGAAAATAGAAGACATTTGCTGCACAAAGTAACTTGATTTTGTGCAATCTCTTAATGAAAACAGTGGAGCTCAGTGAAATTAAACATTTAGAAATGTGTGTTAGTTCTTTGATGCATGGGGATAAAGCTGTGACTGCAATCTGTGAGTTCTGGATTTGATAATTAGGCACTGAGAGTAGAGTAGGTGAATGCAGAGACATGAGAGAGAGAGAGAGAGAGAGACAGTGGTCCAGGTAAGTATGCACAGGCTTTGGGGAAGGAGGAGGTAATACCCCATAGCTCAAAACTCCATCACAGGTAGCCTGGAGAAAACCACAGAACAGAACACAGTGGGAAGGATTAGTCTTGCAATGGAATGCAATGAGCTGCAGAGGGGGAGTGTGTGTAGGCAGACACACACACTTGTTTTGGGCCTCACACAGGCAACAGTGCATTATGCTAGCTGGCTGCCAGAGAAAGGTGGAGAGGGCAACAGGTAATAAAGAAATAAGTTCACACCTGTTGGATAACTACTGCTTGCTTCTAGACTCTTTCCAGCAATGACCAGCTTAAACATGACTCCAGTGGAAAGATAAGACCTGAACATGTGGTGGGGTAGTCTATATCACATAGTCAAAGTTTTATAACTTCGAACACGTAATGTTCGAACCATTCCATTCAAAGTTGCAAAACTTTAACTAGTGATAAAAAAAAAAAAAAAAAAAAAAAAAAGTAAAAACAAAATAAACTGTTGTAAACAGGGGGGCAAGCCCACCTACACCCCCTGCTACTTAAATATATCAACTTCGAGATCACACCACATTGAAATGAATGGAAACATCCTCTTAATGAAATTTCCATTTAAACGCTCAAACTTGTACAAGTTCGAACTTATGGTCTTGACCATATGGGGTTCGAACTTGTACAAGTTCGACTATGTGATAGGAACCCAATGGGGAGATATAGGATGATTACAAATGGCATTATGAAAGAATGAGTGATCTAGTAGGGGTGAGCAGGATATTGCCCCCATCCAAAAATGTGATAAAGGTTCTTAGCAAGACATTAATGGATATTTATTAACACAATTAAAAATGTCAAATAGAACAGGAAGAAAGCATATAAAATTAAAAGAAATTCGGTTAAAGTGGATTCTTTAAATCTGCCATACAATGAAAAGCCATACTGAACAACAATGAGGGAACAAGATGGGTGTCGCTTGCAAAATGGTGAATGGTAAAATACCTGGGATTCTCCTGGTATAGCCATAGAAAACTCCAGTATATTAATTGATTAATTGATTAATTAAGTGATCAGAATGATTCTCAAAGTAAAGCTCAGGTATCTATGAAGGACAAATATGCAAAAAATCACTAGGTGGCTCTAATAAGTCATGTTTCAGTGCAATTATTTGTAAAGCTTTAAACAAATATTTCAAGAATATTTTTTGTGACAAACATGCCATCTTACCGAGTCAGTAATTTTGCCACATATACCATAAGAAAAGTATATAATGGCAAGGCGAGATGAGTACCATTTTTAGTGTGAAGTCTTTGCTAGGAGGTATGCGGCTAAGAAGGCTTGTAAGCATGGACACAGAGAGAAGAAAAGGTACCTGTGTGTTATTCATTCATTAATTCATTCATTCATTCATTCATTCATTCATTCAATCAATAAATAAATTCAACGTTGTGGGAGCGCATACTAAGGCAGTCATTGAGGAAACATGAAAAAGAAGACCCTAGGAACTCCACTAGGTATCACAGATTTAGGAGTTCAAAAATAACTGGAAGCAAGATAGATGGGAGGATAGATGGATGGATGGATGAATGATGGAAAAATGAAGGTGTAATACTAAGTATGGTGAAAATAATAAAAGTAACACAAGAAAATGGTCACTAGCATTAAAAAGCATTACATAGATGATGAAGGTAGCTTTGTTAAACAAAATGTTTTAATACTGGGACTACTGGAGAGAAGTAGTGAAAAAAATGAGGCCATTACCTACAGTACAGTATTTATAGACAAAGTCCATGTCATCGTAGCAAATGATTTCCAATCACTGAGGCCATAGCACTGTTATACTTACTTTGCTGCAATGGGTATGAGCCTTCATAAACTTGAGAAGTCATTATGTAATACATGGATTACATAAATCAGTTTTTCCTCTCCATTAAGGACTACAAAGTTACCGGAGCAGGTGAAAGTTTATTTTAGAGACAGCACTTCCGCCAGGCACGCTGTAAGGAATTGTCCACCATCCTTTCATTGACTGGATGATGGTTTCACATTTTACCAGATTTATTGTACTAAATATCCTACTTATTGCATCATGGTACAATTTTATATTCATGCATTTGGAGGAACAACTGCAATAATTTGGGTCAGCCAGTAACCACGTTACTTTCTTTCCAAAGATGATTAAGAGTTAATTAAAGAGGGTTAAATAACACTAAACGTATTGCTATCCTTGCATGCTGATATGATGATACTGGGTAGTAATTTTATTAGACTCTTGGCTAAGATTTCCAATAAGCATGCAGAGTACAATTACTAAGAGTTAAAGGATCCCTTAGAACTGCTGTGTTCAAGTGATTAGACACATCCCAATCTCAGGACAGTGTAGTCTTCAAGAAGTTACTGAATTGTGTTTAAAATTTGTAGATAACACTAAGGAAGCGTTGCGAGCTTTTACATGGTCAAACAAAAATATATACTGATGTAATGCTGTCACTCTGAATGCCCACTTCTTACATGTGGGTGTAATGCAGTTATGTAATCTGCAAAAATATGTCAGTATTCACTGAATTAGTAATACTGAGTCAATGTTTTCAGGAGGGGAAGGTCAGAACACAAGTCTTAAAATAGCAGTGGGAGAGAAAACAAGTCACATAAGTTGTACTGACAGTATGAAGAGCTCTTGATGGTCAGTATTTGTTTTTTTTTTTCGTCTTTATGTGTTGTGCCTGAATACAAACTCTAGACTTTTTGTGTTTAATATGTAGATGCTCAGAAACACATACGCACACACACACACACACACACACACACACACACACACACACACACACACACACACACACACACACACACACAAGGGACATAAGTGGGATATATTTTTCTTTGTTTATCATCATGGACTGCAATGTTGTAATTTATAGATTTATAGATACTCTAAGGTCACTGAGTCTCCTGACCATTCTCAGCTTGCAAGTACCCTCCCTCAAGTAGCACCTTCTTTCTCCAGGAGGGCCATACTGGCCAATCCTGCCATAAATTTGTGGAGACTCTGAAAAGGCTTTTTAGCCAAAGTGCTAAGAAAGATTTTATCTGAATAAAATACTACTGTTTAGAAAACTGCTTGGTGGATTCCTGGTCGTGTGTGATCTGTTGTTGCTGCAGTAAATTTGTGGGTAACCATCCAGTCATCTGGTTTACGTTTAAAGGAAGATTATGAGCTGCATGGATTGACATGTAGGGTAAGTTTATTCCAGAGGTTTGGGGTGTGTTTTGTTATACAACTTTCCATCCACTGTGCTCCATTTATCTGTTGGTGAAATTTTACATTTGTAGTAAACAGTTTGCTACAGTTTAAGGGAAGACTTTTTTTTAAATAAAATAAGTTGAAGCAGGGCTTAGGGCAGGACACAGAAACTGGACTGTAATGGCTGGGGTGTGTGTGGGGGGGTGCATCTAGCCACCTGGTTGTTGTACCAGAAGAAGGAATGTCCTTGTTTTTTGTACTTTAATGGAAGAGCTGGAGGGGTGTAGATCTAATTATAATAAGCCAATCATTGTGATTGGTTTATTAGTGTAAAGTGCTTTTTTTGTTGTTCAGTTAAAGAACTGAGAGGGTGGACGCTGGTTCATAGTACCAGCCCATGGCGTTAGTTCAGCCAGCTATGCTTCTGGTTCTAGTACTGGTAGAGATTGGACTTTTGGAGAAAAAGGAGGCTCTGGACAATCAGGTCTTTGAAGACATGATAAACAAGACAGAGATCTTCCCTTAAAGTCTAAGACAGCCTTTCATAGTAGCTATGGAACTTTAGCCTTGTGATCTTTTTGGTTAGGAACCTTCGTTTTGTATTAATATAGACAACACTGACAACGTCCAGTTTTCAGTTATAAGTAGAATATCTAAGAAAAGAAGGAAGGAAGGATTTCTTGTTTTTGACAAGTGTGCTATGCAGAGCTCTGATAGCCATTTTTCATACAACAGATCTGCTCCATTTCTGAGACCAGATGCTACAACAGACCCTCATACAGGAACACTTTAAATAGAACACGGTCTCATATAAAATGCTGCTCATCTTTTTTTTAATTGTTGTCCTTAGTCTCACAAAATAAAAGATAGCATCTTATTGTGTGATTGCATCTATATCTATATCTATATTTATATCTATATGTTGTTTTCTTTTTTAGTCCTGAGATTTGTGACCTATATAGTTTAATTGATGAAGCATTTCTTCTCTAATACAATGCCTCAGTCTTCTGTTTAATCCATATGTTTCCTTTTCTTCCAATGTAAATTATATCAAACCTTCTTTGGCATGCCCGTCTTTGACATTCACTGGACAATATCTCTGGTGCACCTTATGGCCCTTTGTTCAGTCATTTTTGCTTCAAAGTGTTTGTGTATAATCTGTATAAACTCTATGATTAGAGATATTTTTTGTTGCATATGATACACACTCCCTGTATTCTGTTCTGTACTGTACTGTATTAAAGACGGGATTCTCAAGCAAAATCACTGTGATTATCTGACTATTGAAGAAGGACATAGGGGAGATAATTTAATCCTTAAGCCATGTGAGACAAAGTCTGTGTTGTTTGGCCTGTCACTTAGATACTTTTGAAAACACCTCCCACTTCTGACAACTAGGCCTCTGGGTTGAACAGATGCTCTTCCTCACTTGAGAACAGAAATAAATAATTTGATGCTCTGAAAACCCTACAATCTCTCTCTCTAGGCAGCACATCTGCTATTTGCAATTGAGTAAAGTGATTCTTCTTGTCCAGAAAGACTTCCAACTATTTGTGATAGCAACTTCCTTAAGAAAAGACATGAACAAGCTTAGTCCTTCATTTAGTCCCTCAGTTTGAACACTATTCTGCTAGATGTCAATGATCATAGTGATCTTCTTGGTTCCTTCTTATTCCTACATCTAAAAGTGAATTTCAACCCCTATATGGAAGAAAATGAACTACCCTACCTTTTTGCTATCAACTAAGTCACACACAGTGATGCATTTAGTTCATATTATGTCACACAGCAGACTTAGAATAGCAGTCCCTTCTCCATTCCTGGATCTGAACCCTGGGACTTCCTACCACATTCATTAACGTCTCTTAGCAATTACAACAAATTCTGGGCACAGCTAATTTGGATTGTACAGAAAACTGTACCTGACAATGATTCGTTCACTCAGAATGTAAATAATTTTCTTTAGTCTGCCTCTCCAGTCTTCTGTTTTTATCATTAGGCTTGTTAATCGACTAATAAAAAAAATGTATTACTATGGATATACTCTTATTGATTGTGTATAAACTCAACAACTTTCAGCATATTTGTTCAAATGTATGTTTTTGGTACTGAGTAAATGGTCTGAATGCCCTGTAGGTATTTATAAATGGTACCGTCTGCTTAACAATACTGTTTTATCATGTATCACTCTGTCCTGTAGACAGACAATGTTTGAAATGTATCCTGTGCGGATCAATACATTACCTGGTCAAAAATTATAATAAAAATAAGAATAAAAATAAGAAAAAAATTAAAATAACAGAAGGAGTAGTTTGTGCCTTGTTCTTACAGTTACTACCACAAAGCTGAGTTTTTTTCCAGTTGTGGTACTATGGCATTTGAAAAAAATACATAGTACAGTACCCTTTCATATCTGTACATGGAGAATTTATGATCCCACTATTTCAGCAGTTTTATAATCGTAACTGAAGCTTATGCTGTATGTGCCAAAATTACTAAACAGATTTTACATGTCTTAATGTGAAGGTATCTCGGCGCCCATCATCTCTTAAAATCTGCTACACCAGAAACTATTCTGCTATGCTATTACTGTGCTATGAATTTCTTGATGTAATCATAAGCTACTTAAAAAAGTAATAATGTAAATAAATACATCTGTATCTCTAAGTATGCAATTATTTGTTTGCAACAGGGTGTTTGAAAACATGACAATATTGAGTATAGTAATGCTTTGTAGAATTATTTTATTTAATGCTACAGTGCAAACTGGAATACCAAGCAGCATTCTGATTTATGGCACTCCAGACGTAACTAGAAACAATATGGAAAGCTCTGTTACTTCTAGAATTCCAAACATTGTAAATCTAAGAATTTAAATATGTCCTTATAATCCATCTACCAAAGACTACCTTCAGTACAAGCCCCTAGGAATAAAGACCAGTTTAAATGTGTTGCCTGATCACAATCAGTTCATGGTGTGTACCAGTATGTATGGACTTCTTAAATATCTTCAGCATGGATTTCATGATGGCAGCAATGTAACTACTCTGTATACTGTAACTAATCACATTTACTGCTGCATGGAAGAAGGGGGATCCCTTTACATTATGTGCTGGTATAATCACTGACCTTAAAATTAATTTGAAGGGGTCCCTACGTTTCCCCAACAGTACAACTACACAAGACACTCAGGCACACACACATGCACATATTCACACATGAACCATCAAACATGCACAACTTTATATCTATACCCCAAACTAACACAGAAAAACCTAACCAGCAAACACACTGAAACATGCAATAGTAACCTGATGAACACATTTAAAGTCATTCATACACATCAAAACATTCACACAAGTACAAACCACTAATCAGTCTTTTTGCATACCCTTAAACTAACCCTAATTCATAAACTCTCTCACACACACACACACACACACACACACACACACACACACACACACACACACACACACACACACACACACACACACACACCTCACTTCCCGGTTTCTTTTTTCATGCCCTGGTAAATCATGGATAATTACAGTAAGTCATTAATACCAGACATTAGAGTTTTAGATTTTATATATTTCAGTAAATGCATGCCAGTGCAAAAAACTGTTATAATAGTGACTTTCTGTGTTTATGAAAGGAATATTTAAAATCCACCTCAGATTGTGTGCCTTTGAATTACCACCAATAATGGCTTTGTATAGATTTCCTTCATTATGAATGGAGAGGTATGCTTTAAGTTTTTTGTCCCTCTTCCTTGTAACTCACAAACTCTTGTAGGCATTGAATAATGTTTAAGATTCATGTAAAAAAAAAAGTAACATAGCACTAGCTTATCTGTTAGTACGGCAAATGAATGCTGATGTTTCCTATGGCAAGGGTGCAGGGTTTGAATCCTTTTTTCCTCAATGTGTAATGCACTTTTTGTCAAGTCTTATTTTTTATTTATTATTTACAGTATATCTATGGTGTCTATTGATAATGCCAGCCAATACCATCTTATAGTTTATTATGTACAGTATTTCTGGTGTCTAGGGGTTCTATGCTCCACATTTTTTTAATTACATGCCTTTAAGGCACAATATGTGTAGTACCCCTGGTATCTAATGGTTCCCCTGACTGACATTACTTATATAGCACAAGATATAAGTGTAATCCATTGTGGTTAGTGTTTCACACTTCTCACATTTGCAGAGTTATTCCCTGGTGTCTAGTGGTCCCCCCATCACCTTTAGGGCATGGGATGACAGCATCCTTCCTGATGTCTAGTGTTGTCCCCTAATTCCTATTAAGTTTGACTGCCATTAAGGCATGACATGTTAAAGTTATCCTGGGTGTTTATTGTTCCCTCAGGATTCCCTTCTATGTTTGTGTTGCTAAGGCATGGGATGTTAAAGTTATCCCTGGTATCTAGTGTTTTTTCTAATCTCCATTAGGTTTATGTGCCATTAAGGCATGCCATGATAGTGTAATCCCAGGTGTTTAGTGTTCCTCTAATCCCCCTTATGTTTAAGTGTTGTCCAGTATGTGATGACAGAGTAATCCCTGCTGTTTAGTGTTCCCCTAATCCCCTTATGTTTAAGTGCTGTCCAGTATGTGATGACAGAGTAATCCCTGGTGTTTAGTGTTACCCTAACCCCCTTTATGTTTAAGTGTTGTCCAGTATGTGATGACAGAGTAATCCCTGGTGTTTAGTGTTACCCTAACCCCCTTTATGTTTAAGTGTTGTCCAGTATGTGATGACAGTATAGTTTCTGCTGTTTAATGCTCCCCTAATCCTCCTTATGTTTAAATGTTGCCCAGGCCATGTGATGACAGTGCAGGTCCTGTTGTTTAGTAGTCTCCTGATCCCCATTAGGTTTATATGTAATTAAGGCATGCACTGATAGTGGAATCCCTGGGTGTTTAGTGTTCCCCTAATCCCCCTTATGTTTAAATGCTGTCCAGGCATGTGATAACAGTGTAATCACTGGTGTTTAGTGTTCTCCTAATCCCTCTTATGTTTACATGCTGTCCATTCATGTGATAACAGTGTAATCCCTGCTGTTTAGTGTTCCCCTAATCCCCCTTATGTTTAAATGCTGTCCAGGCATGTGATGACAGTGTAATCCCTGCTGTTTAGTGTTCCCCTAATCCCCCTTATGTTTAAGTGCTGTCCAGTATGTGATGACAGAGTAATCCCTGGTGTTTAGTGTTCCCCTAATCCCCCTTATGTTTAAATGCTGTCCAGGCATGTGATAACAGTGTAATCCCTGGTGTTTAGTGTTCCCCTAATCCCCCTTATGTTTAAGTACTGTCCAGGCATGTGATAACAGTGTAATCCCTGGTGTTTAGTGTTCCCCTAATCCCTCTTATGTTTACATGCTGTCCATTCATGTGATGATAGTGTTATCCCTGGTGTTTAGTGGTACCCTAATCCCCCTTACATTTAAGTGCTGTCCAGGAATGTAATGACATAGTAATCCCTGGTGTTTAGCGGTCTCCTAATCCAGATTATGTTTAAATGCTGTCTAGGCATGTGATGACAGTGTAATTCCTGATGTTTAGTGTTCACTTAATTCCCCTTATTTTTAAGTGCTGTCCAGTGTATGTATATATATATATATATATATATATATATATATATATATATATATATATATACATATATATATATATACACACACACACACACACACACACACACACACACACACACACACACACACTAACACTATCTGACCAACACACACACACACACACACACACACACACACACACACTAACACTATCTGACCACTACACTTTTAGTCCTTTGGGCCATTTTCATTACCACAAACAGCCAGGAGTGGATATGCTAATTTAGGCAGCAGATCAATTCTCTGAATCGCTCAGAATGTCTGTGCTTTCTCCTCCCAGAACTGCCTTACGTACTGCATGTGACTAATTAGCATATGGCTCTCACATGGAGTTCCCCATTAGCATCTTGCATAGCTGTGGAGACAGCCCACTCCAATTCTGCACGTCTTCGTGCAAAACAAAAATGCCATGGTAGAGCTGTCTGTCATTTCAAAAGTATTACTGCAAGCTTTACGTTTCTGAATTTGGGTCATCAGTGAACAAAGTGCTGTTTGACAGAGTGTCCAACATATAATTCTCTCTCTCTCTCTCTCTCTCTATATATATATATATATATATATATATATATGTGTGTATATGTATATATATATATATGTATATATATATATATATATATATATATATATTTATATGTACTTAAATAGAACAAAATACACAAATGTCGAGTTGCTGATGTCAACAAACATTAATAAAAAAGTATCAGTAAGACACTACACATCTTCTAAGAAATAACCTCAGAGCATGCAACCTTAAAACAATATTTGTGAAGGGGATCAAGACCCTTTCCACACCACAGGTAGAGGGCTGTGCACCCAAAACCCTGATAATTATATATGCCAACTCCAATATCGTAGAATATCAGAGAAAAAGCATGTTACCCAACCCAAGTACTGAAGCAATCTAGCACAAATCTTGATCAACTGTTCTTTTAAAGTGTGTCTACAAAACCGCTGTTGACTATAAAGGCAGTCGACTACAATAACATCTCTCACATCTATCTATCTATCTATCTATCTATCTATCTATCTATCTATCTATCTATCTATCTATCTATCTATCTATCTATCTATCTATCATCTATCTATCTTATCTATCTATCTATCTATCTATCTATCTATCTATCTATCTATCTATCTGTAATCTAAAGGGAGATGTTCAAAAGGAAATATCTGAGAAAGTCTATCAATTTAGTTGACTAGTTGTGGGTTTATATTTTGATTTATGCAACAGGTGGTATCAATAGTAAAGTGATTCTCACCCTCAGTAGATTTGTTTAACACATTTGTTTAACATATGCATGGAGACAGTGTTTGAATTCTTTGAAAACTATCAACATAAATGCTTCATTTAACTTATTTTCAACATTTTAATTATTTTCTTACATATTTTTTTTAGGCTGATGAGGACATTCTGCCAGTAAGACGTTTGTCTCAGTTTGCAATGTATAGATTTCAACACAATTCAGCCATCAAGTTATATATTCAGGTAAGAAGTAATTTATGTTGTTAGTACCAGAAACCATGGTAGTAAAAGAACATTTCCTTTGGGACTATGATTTCTGAGGTTGTAAGTTCATCTTTTTCTCCGAACATTAACTTCGATCACCATGTGTCTACAGTGACAAGGAAGGCCTTCTACGTTGCACATCTCATATGTAAGGGCATCGCATCCAGAGCTAAGGAAGTTATAACTCCTCTGTACTCATCCCTCATCAGACCACTAATAGAGTACAATGCTCCCTTCTGTATGTACCTCACCAGACACCTGCAGCAACTGCAGAGACCTCAGAGGTTTCTCACCAAGAAAATTCAGGGCTTTCAACACATCACCTACATGGACAGACTGAAGGCCCTGTTACTGTACTCTGTATATTATAGGCTGCTGAGAGGTGACTTGTGCCTGACCTGCAGAGCAGTCTGGGACCCTCCCCTAATGAAAATGCTACACATCTGCAAGTCAAATGGGACACAATTCACTCACGCTAGGGATCTTAATCTAGCCTGCAACATTAACAGGACATGCTAGAGAGACAGGTATGTCTTCCAGAGATTGTGACTCCCCTGGAACAAACTCCCAGTTCATGTAAAACAGACCTCTTCATTGACCCTATTTAAGAGTAACTTAGACAACTGGATGGGAGACTGTAAATTTACCCCAGGAGTGTCACCTATGCCCCTCTTAGATAAGGGCAGTTGGTGCCAATCATAGACATGTGCTGCAAATATAGACCATATGACTTGGTCAGTAAGGGAACAAGGGTATAACATGGCTAGGCTTATAAACGCCCTAGGGCCAATAGAAAAGTAACCTCTTATGTGCCTATGAACCTTATGTACAAATCAATATGCTTGAAGCAATTTCCTGATTTTAATTTAATGTAAATATTATATTTACTTTAGTACTGCGATTATATTTAGGTTATGAACAATAATCATAGTAATTACTGTTTTGTATCACATGCTACTGAAATTTTTTAACATTGTATCACTTCCTTCTTGAAGCCAAGAAATCATTTATTTGTAATGTATTTCTTTATTGAAGAGTCATCCTTCCACCAAATATGGCCTTCCTTGCATATAGAATGCTTTCATCTTCAGCAACATGTCTCCCTAATGAAAATATGTGCACCATCAGATCCTTTTCACCTTGAGGGGCAACATCTAGGCAGTCACTGGGATTTTTCAACTTACCCTAAATAGAAGTTATGTCCTTACCATAACGTTCCATGTGGAGTGTTCATCTCGCCTTTGTTCTTACACCTGGGTTCGGAGCCAATCCTCGGCTCCGTGTCGGCCACTTGGCAAAGCTCTGCATCGAGAAGAAGCTCGAGACCAATCTATCTCCCACAATTCCCCTCTGCCTTTACCTCAGATCTAGTTTGCAAACAAACCAGAACCCAACGGGAGTGAACATACAACATACATGCTAAGGCATAGCTGAAAAACAGCCGTAACAACTGAGAGAAACAGAAGCGGGAGAACCAAACCAGACACCTAAACTGGACGTTCTTCCTGAGGGTGGGAGGGTGGGAATGTAAGAACAAAGGCGAGATGAACACTCCACATGGAACGTTATGGTAAGGACATAACTTCTATATGTGAGAGTGTTCAATCTCGCCGTTTGTTCTTACACCTGGGTAGCGTCCCTAGCTCCGTGATCCTGAGAAACTCACGGAAGAACGTTCTTGAGCACAGTGGAACCAAAGGTTGCCCTGTCCCTGGAAACCCTATCCACTTTGTAATGAGTAATGAATGTATGTGGTTTAGACCAAGTGGCGGCCGCACAAATAGTGTCCAACGGTAGGCGGGCCGCATGAGCCAGGGATGTAGATATTGATCTAGTAGAATGTCCTTTGGGCTTGACAGGTAAGCTCTGCTCAGAAGCAGTATAAACAAAAATTGGATAGCCATTTGGAAAGGGTTCGTTTCATAACTGCCATGCCCTTTCTGCTGTCCGCAAAGGCTATAAAGAGCTGATCTGTTTTTCTGTGATCCTTTGTTCTATCCAAGTAAAACCTGAGTTGTCTATGAACATCCAACTTGTGTAACATATATTCCAACTTATTGGAATGGTTCTTGAAAAATGTGGGGAGCTCAATGGACTGATTAATGTTATTGACGGAGCAAACTTTGGGAAGAAAGGATGGATTAGTGCGAAGAGATACCCTATCAGGGTGAAAGATCCAAATATGGGTGTTTAACGGAAAGAGCTTGAAGTTCCGATACCCATCTGGCTGATGTGATAGCTACCAGAAAGAGGGTTTTCCATGACAAAAACTTCAAAGAACAGGAAGAGGCTGGTTCAAAGGGTGGTAGCATTAGCTGTGATAATAGAAGGTTCAAATTCCATGGTGATGTAGGAATTCTGACTGGTGGCATGATATGGAAAGACCCTTTTAGAAAGGCCTTACAAAGTCTATGAGCCATAATAGGTGCCCCATTTTCTCCCACATGAAAGTTTGAAATGGCAGCCAATTGAACTCTCAAAGTGGCAGGAGAAGCTCCTTGGTGAAATAGTACAGATAGAAACTCCAAGACTCTGTTCAGTGGGGCTATTACAGGATCCAAATGTTGTGTAGTTGCCCAGTGTACAAAACGCTTCCACTTACTAGTGTAAATTTTTGTAGTGGAAGCCTTATGAGAAGCCACTAGAATATTTTGAACCGCAGGGGAAAGAAGATCAGACCTGGCTAAAGCGGAGCAGCCAAGCTGCTAGTCTGAGGGAGAGAAGCGGGTGGGGAGCCCCTGATGAGTGGGTCAGTAGATCCGGCTCGGGTCCAGGATCCAGGGTTCCAATTTGGTGTGCTTGAAAGGAAACCAAATTTGGCGAGGCCAGAATGGGGCAATGAGGATTATTGTCCTCTCCAGGTTGTTGGCTTTCTGTAGAAATTTTGCAATCAGAGGTATAGGAGGGAAGGCATACAGGAGGCCCAGGGGCCAATCGTGAATCAGAGCGTCCCTGGGGACTTCCCCTGGAGGGGGTAATAGGGCAAAGTAGCTTCTGCATTTAGCGTTCATTGGAGACACAAACAGATCGCAGCAAGGCTGGCCCCACTTGCGAAATATCTTGTCCGCAATTGTTCATTTGAGGGACCACTCGTGAGGTAACAGGATGGCTCTGCTCAACCTGTCTGCTATGACGTTGGATAACCCCGGGATATGCGTTGCTATCAGAAAGCAACCCGTGGACTCTGCCCATTGCCAAATTCTCATGGCCTCTCTGCAAAGTTGATAAGACTTGGTTCCCCCTTGTTTGTTTATGTACCAGACTATGGACATGTTGTCCGACTGAACTGCAATGGTCCCTAGAGGTAGAAGAGGAGAAAAGTGTTGCAACGCTAGAAACACTGCCCTCATCTCTAGAACATTGATGTGCAGATTGTACTCCAATTTGGTCCATTCACCTTGAACTGTCTGTCCCTGAAAGATGCCCCCCCACCCTATCAGGGAAGCGTCCGTGGTCACCATAGCTGTCGGCGTGGGTAGCACAAATGGTCGGCCGCCGGAGAGATTGCAAGTCTGAAGCCACCAAGACAGGTGCGATTTGCAGATGTTCATGATGTGAATTTCGTGTGTCAGGGGTAACTGTTGGAACGACCATTGTGCAAATAGTAGCCATTGAAGAACTCTCATGTGCAGTCTTCCCAAGGGTATCGCAATGAGGGAAGCTGCCATGAGACCCAAAACTTTCAGAACCAGTGTTGCTGGGGATTTTTTGGACAACAGGAGAAGAGATATATGATTTTGTAGAGAGGCTATTCTTTCTGGAGGAAGCCTTAGAATTAGGCAACGCGTATCCAATTCTGCTCCTATGAATGAGATATGCTGTGATGGCTGTAATACAGATTTTTTGAAATTTACGGAAATTCCTAGATGAACACAGAGTTCTAGTGTGTAATCCCTGGCCTGAATCAGTCGACGCTCGGTGGTGGCAGTAAGGAGCCAGTCGTCCAGATACGGAAACACCTGGAATCCCAGACGTCTCAAGTGAGACGCTACCACTGCCATACATTTGGTGAAAACCCTGGGGGCTGAGGACAGACCAAAGGGCAGGGCTCGAAACTGAAAGTGACTGGCTCCCAGCTGGAAGCGCAAGTGATCCCTGGACGCCCTGGCCATTTTGATGTGGTAGTACGCATCCTTTAGATCTATTGAGCACATCCAGTCATCCTTCAGTAAGAATGGAAGGATCGATTGAAGCGTGACCATCCGGAACTTTTCTTTCTTGACGATGGTATTGAGTTTGCTTAGGTCCAGAATTGGCCTCCAGTCCCCTGTCCTTTTTGGAACTAAAAAGAACCTTGAGTAAGTTCCAAATCCTCTTTGGTCCGCCGGGACTGGTTGGATGACTCTTTTTTCTAGCAGCTTTGAAATTTCTATAGCTGCAGGGTCTCGCAGATGGGGCTGTACATCTGGGAGTCTTTTCTGCGGAAATGGGGGTGATAGGAACGGAATTCTGTAACCTCTGGTAACAATGCTTTTTACCCAATTGTCTGATGTAAGACTTTGCCAGGCCTGAGGGTATAAAGCTAAGCGACCCCCGACTGCCTCCAGAGCAGGACAGTCGGGCCTCCTCTCAGGAGTGCTGGAAAGGTTTCCCGGGGAGTGCATCCCTGTCACCTTGGTTTCTGGACCCCTCTGCCGCCAGGGCAACGTCTTCCACCTCTGCCCCCCCCCTGCCTCTAGAGGGGGCATCACCCTGTGTGCCTGGGAAAGAGCCTTGGGGTTTTCGAAACCACATTTTTCCACCACGTTGCCCTTTGGGGCATGGTCTGGATGGGGTGGAAAAACGGACTCCGACAGCAGACAGAGTCTTTCCCACTTGCTCACACTGGGTAAGGGTCTCCTTTACTTTTGGGCCAAAGAGAGTGGCACCGTCAAATGGGGCGTTAGTAAAGGAAGACTTGAAGGCTTCCGCAAAGGAACATAAGCGCATCCAGGATTGTCTACGAAGAGCAATCGCTGAAGCCGCAGCCCTACTCGATCCTTCAGCTGCATATGAAATGAGCCTCATGGACAAGTTCACAATAGATGTAAGGGTATTGAGTTGTGCTGTAACTTTCTCTGAGACAGCAGCATCTGTAGTACCCTGGAGGGTATCTCCCAACTCTTTGATTAGATCCCTCTGTAACCGTGTGAAATGGGTCAAATAGTTCAGCGATCACATGGAAAAAGCCTCTGAACTAAAAATGCGCTTCCCATACCTGTCCATAGTCCTAGAATCTCTGTTAGGCGGATGGACAGATGAGGAAGATTCAGACATCTCCTTTTTAGTGGCCGCTGCCACCACCATAGCGTCCACTGGAACTCCTTTTGTGAGATAAGCCTTGTCTTGAGGGGCAGTAATATATTTATTAGGCTTTCTAGGGACTGGCTCCACTGTGTCAGGTGTCTCCCATGCCCTTCGAGCAATCAGTTCCATCAACTCATCGAAGGGCGGAGTGACCCAGGAGGAGGAAGGGCGAGCACCGAATGCCTTCAGCAAGACTGACTCATCCTCAGAAGGGGTAGGGCTTGCCAATCACCTCTCTGTTTTAGGATCTCCAGGATGTCAGAAAAGGAGACATCCTCTGAGGGTGATTTGGGGACCCTTCTGACTCATCTAAGTCAGTGTCCGATGTCAAGGATTCTTGTAGAGAATCCAAGTGTCTCCTCTTACACAACCTTTTCCTCGAACTTCCTCGGGGCATCCGATGAAGCCTCTGAGGAAGAGGGGCTCCTCTGGGGCGGCTGAGACACCGCGCTTTGACGTAGCAGTGGGTGCAGAGGAGGATAACGGACCCTTATGGGAAGGAGAAGCTGTTTCTGCTGAAGTGGTTGTCTGAGTCGACAACACCTTCCTCATGAGGTCGAAGGCTCCCGGGTCCCGAGTCGAGGAATCCCTCGGATCCGAAGAAAGCGGAGGGATCCCCGAGACGGGGACCGAGGGCATCGACCCCGAGGACGGAGCCGAGTCGATCCGAGCCGAGGCACCGAGAGGGAGAGTCGGAACCGAAACATCGGTCCGACTCTCGGTCCCCGAACCAAGGATGGATCTTCGGCTCCGCGATTCCGGTAATGGGTCCGTCGGAGTCGAGGTGAACAGTGCCGACTGAGAGAAGGACGGTTCCGGCACCGAGGGCTCCACGATCATCAGATCAGCCTCTCCCGGCTCCGAAAACCGAACAGGTCTCGGAGGAGGAACAGATGGAGATAAGGGAAGGCCTTCGAGTCTCGACACCAACTGGGAAGAGACTGAGATGAGTTTGGACAAGGCCGTATTCTCCATTAATTTCTGCACCACGCGGTCTACATCGGTGTCGGAGAGGGGCCTAGAAGAACGTGTCGAAGGAATCGAAGATGGAGCCGACCTCAAGAGCACAGGAGGTGGAAGCTCCGTCACCGGTTCCAAGACTCGAGGCTCGGTAACAGACAAAAGTACAACACTCGGCCCCGAGGTCTGTGGAACCGGTGAGCGAACTTTAAATGAAGAGCTCAGAGCCGATGACATGGGCTCCGACGTCTTCGATTCCTTCGAGGATTTAGATGTCTGGTCTGATGCATCCAGAGCCTCTTGGAATGCAAGCTTCAAAAGGCCTCTATCCATGAGTTTCCTGTGCCTATCTGTCATGACCCTTCCACTGAAAGAATGACAAATGGAGCAGTCTTCTTGCAGATGGAGAAGGCCAAGACAGTAGACGCAGGAACTATGGTTGTCTGTGACAGACATTTTCTGTCCACATTGGCACCGTTTGAAGCCTGACTTAGCTTTCTCAGACATAATAACAATAAAGTCAAATCCAGTAAGACTATACAGTACACAGTCTTGAACAGTAACAGCCAATAATAATGTCAAAGCCAGTAAATTCAGTCAAATCCGGTAGTTTGTCAAATCCAGTAGTAGTTTTATAACTTATATAAGTCTTATAAGTTTTATAAGTTTAGAGGGTGGGGTAGGCCCCGAGGGAACTAACTTATTATATATATATATAAAAAATATATACGTACTCGAAGAAAGCCCTCGACTCACTACACACACACACACACACAAAACTTAAAGGTAAACTAGAAGAAAAATTATCTAAAAATGTTAGATAAAAGTAATCTTATCTGTCAGGTGGTCCGAGCTCATCAAAAATGATGCGAACGTTGCAGCGGCAAACTAGATCTGAGGTAAAGGCAGAGGGGAATTGTGGGAAATAGGTTGGTCTCGAGCTTCTTCTCGATGCAGAGCTTTAGCCAAGGATTGGCTCCGAACCCAGGTGTAAGAACAAACGGCGAGATTGAACACTCTCACATCTACCTGCTACCTCTGTGGCTGCCTTGATAAGTGTATTTCATACTTGCCCCTCCCACTGATACATGCAGTCTTCTGTATGGGTAGATATCTCCATTATAAAAATGGGTAGCTATCCTAGTTATAAAACAAATGCATTAATGGGGGGGGGTTGTGATATCAGAGGTACTGCCAGTCATGCCAGGAGAATTAGGGCAGTGGATTTGTAACATTGTTCTGCACAGCTAGCTGGAATTTTGTAAATAACTATATGTCATTTGTATATCAAACTGATTTGTACAGATGCTTGTGCTGAAAATGTATTTGTGATGTTTGCTTGTGTTAAAATGTATCAACAGTGTACCATGTTGGAAGGGGAAGAAATGTACATGCATTATTCTAACTGTTTAAATATATACATTGTAACAGCATATACAGTGCTGGAAGTGAAGAGGTTAATCTTAATCCACTTGTCTTTGCAAAATATTCTTGAAATTAAACCACTTTATGGGTTAAGCCATAAAGATGTTATCCCACAGATTTGAATGGAACTAGGGACACAATGTCTGTGTTAGAGAATAGTTGATAGCTCATGTAGGAAGAGTGAAATGGTTTCATGGTTTTATGACTTCCAGCATCTGCACCACATATGAGCAAAGCTCTATCTGTGTATATTGTAGCACATAGCTGCTAAACCCTGGTAGCTACTAGTGATGGGGGATAGTGTGGGAAACAGAGTTAGATGACCAGATGTATGTGATGTCACTCTGTACAGGAATAATGTTTTAATATTAGAGGAGAATGAAGTCTCAGCAGCATTCTGTATTTTCTCTTGAATCTGACAACAAGGACCACTCACCCATCTTGCCTTGCTCTAATCAGTAAGTAGGAACAGTAATTCTTTTAGTCAATCAGGAATAGATAGTAAGACTAGCTAAATACTGTTCTCTATAACTGTGTAAAACTTTTCATATATGTTATTTTTAATGTTCCCTGTGGTCGAAACTCTGGTGTTTACTGTAAATAGAATTTGTTCTCTTATTATTTATTATTAAATATATTTAAACTTTTCATTGTGGCTGCTCATTTTTAGAAAATATTTAAGTTTTGATAGTATTTGCACATACTTAGTTGGTGATAACTCTGGCCACTCCTGAAAGCTTCGCTGTTTGGTCAACATTACCATTTGTATTAATATTAATTTCACTCAGTATAATTAGGTATCCTTGTAGAGCCTTAAAGTAGCTGGCAGGTATTCTGGTGGCAGTGATAACTACCTTATGGTCTGGGCAGAATAGGGCATAGCAGCTGAATCTGTGCTAGTGTGTGTGTGTGTGTGTGTGTGTGTGTGTGTGTGTGTGTGTGTGTGTGTGTGTGTGTGTGTGTGAAAATCAAATCTCAGAGTGTGTGTTTCAGCTACTTGGAGCAGGGACACAAAGCACTGGTTTCACAGAGAGGCTGTAGGAGGACTTAGCTTGGAACCCTAGCTAAGGAGTCAACTCTAAGCTGTGCCAGTGCAGAGTCTTATTAAGGGTCTGGACATATATGGAGAGGAATCAGCCCTTGGACTGAACATGTTCCCTGGGTCCTTTTAAAATAAATTGTGCTTGATGCAGCGAGGTCTGCATCTGGAACTACTGAGTGCACCCATTTGTATTCCAAGTGAATGTCTTTCTCTAGTGTCAGGGGTGAGGATTCAGGATCCTTGATTACTGGTCCAGAGTGGAGACATCACTTGCCTTGAGCTTTTTAAGCTGCCATCTGCGACACCACCCATACATACATTGATGCTTACTCCTTTCAAACATCCAGTAGTCAACTCACACCAAAAATTACCTAAATTCATTACCATTTGAATAATGTTAATTTTTGGATGTGTGAAATATTTATGATTATACTACTCACTCATAGAAAAAAGGTGTCTTATAAAGCATGAGGCAATGCCTACTGTCACCCTACATAAAGGCCAGCCTCCCTAAAGAATATGATACCTTATATAGCATGCTACAACCACATCCATCTCCCTGCATAAACCAGGCAGCCGTGACTCAGCTAAAGACATCAAGCCAATGCATGAACCAAAGAAAATCACCAAACTAACATACCTTTTTAATTTCTCCAAGACGTTTGGGTTTCTAATTCCATAATGGGAGTGGACTTAATTCCTAAGTAAAAGTATGATTAAAGTTCATGAAATTAGTATTGATGTTAGTCAAAAGTCCTCTTTTCTTGATGTACTGGAAAATATTAGGGTTCAACCAAACACCCTAATAATGGGCGATTTCAACTACCCCACCATTAACTGGGAAAACTACTCATGTACCAACTCCTTCGCTCAACTCTTTCTGGAATTCATAAACTCCAATGCACTTGATCAACTTATCCACACCCCCACCAGAGGCAAAAATATCCTAGATCTAGTCATTACCAATATGAGTGACTGGTGTTCCACACCTGAAGTCAACGCCTCATTGGTCCGATCCGACCATAAGCTAATCACCCTAGATATCTACATCCTGCCTCCACCCCCATTAAGGAAACCATGGTAAAAAATTTCTCCAAAGCCAACTTCATGCTTCTTAAGACAGAAGTGATGAACTTCATGACACCCATGCAGATGGACAATACAGTTAGGACTGCTGAATCCTACACAATTGCACTTTATAAGCACTTAAATGAGTGCATGGATCGTGCTATCCCAAACAGAACCAAGACGCTATCCTCCAAAAAAAGGAAGCCAATCTGGTGGTCCCCTGCCATAAACAAACTACAACAGAAGGAAGAAACTCTTGCAAAAGAGACTAACAACCCATGAGTGGAGGAGCTCCCTGGTCAGCCTCAGTAAGAAGCTGCGATCCCTGATAAAATCCTCCAAAGCTAGTTACGAAAACAAAATCACCACTGATTCTAAAGACAACCACAAAGCATTCTATAGCTATGTCAAGAATCTCAATGGCAACACTCAGATCTGCTCTGAGTTACAGCACAATGGCACTAAATATACAGACCCAACTGATATTGCCAACATCCTGGCAGATAGGTTCAGTGCTAACTTTACCCCCTCTCACCCCCTAAAGAGCCCATCTCTATACCGGAAGAATGCAAAATTCCTGTAATCACGGCTGCACAGGTAAAAACCACACTCTCCAAAGTCAAGAACACAACATCCATGGGACCAGACAACATCCCAGGCTGCGTTCTACATGAACTACAGAACAAACTGGCTCCCCACCTAAGCACCATGTTCAGTCATAGCCTCACCTCAGGCTTTGTGCCTGCTGAATAGTGCACAGCAACAGTTATCCCACTCCACAAGGGGGGAGCCACCACGGACCCTGGGAACTACCGCCCCATTAGCCTGATGAGCCTGGTCTGCAAGGCCATGGAACATATCATCATGGAACTTATAAACAAAGACATTGGTAATCTCCAAACTCTGGATCCCACCCAGTTCAGGTTTGCAAAAGGCAGATCATGTCTCCTAAACCTGATAGACTTCTTTGAAGCAGTCACTAAAGCCGTAGACAAGGGTAAGGTGATTCACACAGCCTATCTAGATCTTGCCAAAGCTTTTGACACCATCCCCCACTCTGGAATTATAGATAAACTCACGAAACTAGGTATAAATCCCTATGTCACAAGATGGGTTGCCAACTGGCTCACTGACAGAACCCACACTGTGAAAGTAGGAGACTCCAAATCTGACTTCAGACCAGTGACAAGTGGAGTACCACAGGGTTCAGTCCTGGGTCCTCTCCTGTTTGGTATCTACTTCTCTGAAGTACAGGCTAACACAGAAGGTCTTTGGCTAATGAAGTTCGCAGATGACTGCAAACTAGGAGCCATAATCGAAACTCCTAATGATGTGGACATCCTACAAAAGGGCCTCACTGAGACAGATGCCTGGTGTCAAAGCCATGGCCTCAAGCTCAATGCCAAAAAGTGCATTGTCATCCCCTTTTGTAGAAACTCTGTACCCATGAACTACAACATAGGTGGTAGTATACTTAGCACCGAAAGTGTGATAAGAGACCTTGGGACACAGGTGGACAGTAATCTCTCCTTTGATAATCACATTGCCACAGTAGTCAGGAAATCCTTCTACATGGCACACCTCATCACAAAAGGTTTCGCATCCAGAAAAAAAGAGTTCATTGTTCCCCTCTATTCATCACTCATTAGACCCATTATAAAGTACAACGCCCCTTTTGGTATGTACCTCACAAGACATCTACAACAACTGGAAAGGCCGCAGAAATACCTCACAAAGAGGATTACCAGCCTCAAACAGATGCCCTATGCAGACTGTCTCAAAAAACTCCAGCTTTACTCCGTCGCATATCGCCTACTCAGAGATGATCTCTGCCTAACATACAAAGCTATGTCAGACCCAGAGCTGTTGGACATGCTCCACTTAAAGAAATCAAAATCCCACCGAGCTACATGCTCTAGGGACCTAAACCTTGTCACCACAATAAACAGAACATGCCGGAGGGATAGATTCCTGTCCCAAAGACTTCCCATACTCTGGAATAAACTACCTATCTATATCAAACAAAGCTCCTCATTAGCACTCTTCAAGAAAAAGCTTGATGATTGGATGGGCAATAGGAAATTCACCCCGGGGATCACATTTGTGGCTCTGCTCAACAGTGGCACAGGAAAATAATTTTCTTGGGTGGCAAAAGCCAGGGTACCTTTTTGGCTGGGCTTGTATAGGCCCCAGGGCTGATAGCCTAGTACCTACCTATGAACCTATGAACCTTTGCAGCACCTACAAAGTACTTACAATTGAGTCCTTCTGCAATTTGTCCAGAGTTACATGTATATAAACAACTGTAAATTATTTTTTAATGAGACTCATTACTCCTACTACTATTGGAACTGTCTGGGTATTCTCCTTCCACATTGCCCTCATTTCTGCCTGCAAATCTTGGTATTTTATGACTTTGTGTTTCTTTGTACATAAGACACTGTGATCACTGGGTGTAGCAATCCCAACAACCAATGATACCTCTGTCTTCCCTTCCTAGATTACTATATCTGTTTTTTCCCTATCAATTTTTTGAACTGTTGATAATGGGTGATCCCATGTTTCTGTAATGTTCTGTGACTCCATGTTTCCAGTGCTTTTCAGCTACTTAAATATTATAATGTTTGCACAATCCCCAATGTAAAATCTTGTCACATTATTATGATTTTCTGTACACAGGGCTTGTATCACACCCAGCAACAAGGTGTACGACTGTTTCCAGTTCTGTTTTACAAAACCTATGATTTATGGCATGATGCTGCAATCTAACGTAAACCTATAGAAAGTGGTCTAATCTGTTTTAATTTTGTCACCTCTCTTCCTGTAAATCTTACCTATTTTCCCATTTTTAAGTGAGTGCAACAAATAGAGTAAAATAAAATAAAAAGCAGAAATAATGAGACCAAAATAGCTGCTTCACTGTTGTTCAGTATCTAACATGTCCTGGCTTAACAAGCCATCTCATACATGCTACCCAATACGATTACAAACCTTTTTGCACAAATTCTTCCAATGTTGTTATTTATTTATTTTACTTGTTTGTTAACTATGTTTCTGGTCTGGTATAAAACTCTTTTCAGCCATGAGATGGCATATTCACACAATAAGAGTTGAACAACTATGCAATATGTCTTGTGATTCCCAAACAATTGATATACTATTAGCAAAACAGTGCTTATAAAAGAAAGAAGTAGTGAATTAGAATAATGTGGAAAATTAGCTCCATCTCTGATTTTAGGCCTTTGTCCGTTATTATTCTTTTTTTTTCCCTGATTCATGAGCACACTAACTGAGAGCTATCCACGCAATGAAAGAGATCCACAATTGTACAAATCAGGCAAGTAAAAAGGATATGCACCATTGACAGTGTTGGGCAAAGCACTGAATATGTAGAATGCAGATCAGAGAAATCCCCTTGGATGTGCAGAGGCAAACACTGCTCAAGGCTGCCTGTATCCCACTCAATAACCATCTAAATACACCCACTACAATACCAGATCTATACGAGTGAGTAAACACATATAGATACAGATACAGAAATATGCTTATTGGCTAAAGCAGTTGACTGACTGCATGAACATATAATTTATACATGTGTGTTCTGACACATGCTGTACATTAATAGAAACACTCACTCATCATTCAGGAATACAATAATTGTCTTAGACTTTGTTTATGCAGCAGCAATGCCTTAATTAGACCCATGTCCGTAAATGCTGTACTTCCTAATTTTCCTTTAATTAGTTCTATATTGCCCTCTGGTTTGCCACACATAAGTGTGAACTAAATACTCATCGAATGTGAAACCCCCTGATATTATTTTGTAAACAATGCACATTGCTCGATAGTTATACACTGCACACACCTATTAATGGCTCTGTCATATGATCAGTTATAGGCAGCAGGGGGAATGGGGGGTGGGCTGCATGCATTGAACAGTGCACTTTCTTTAATGAAGAAACTGCATCACACTGTAAACAGCACATACTTTATCTAATTGTAGGTAGACAGATATTAGCAATGGGTACTAAATGCATAGTGCAGTACAGTGGCTGAAACTGAAAGTGCACATCACAGATGATGTCTTGATGTTTGTCATCAGGTTTCCATCAACACCTGGGTATAACAGCAGTGGTTGATACTCTATTCCAGTGTTGCACAGGCAGGTCAGCATTTGGCACAGAGGATTAAGTCCCTGATCTCTGAATGAGACACTTTCTGTAGCATAGAGTTTGATTCCCAAAATTATGCTTAATGTGTGGTTTTGCACAACTCTGTTACCAGACAGTGCTCTTGGGATGGGTCTGAAACAGGTCCTTATGAATCACTGCTCTGTGCAAATTAACACATACTAATAAGTACATTACCCCAGCCTGACAGCACAGAGGTTAAGGCCCAGGATTGCCAATGTGTAGGCAGTGGTAGTATCTGCACGGAAGAAAGGTCTGGCATTCTAATTCTGTAATGTATGTCATGAAAACCCTATGTAGTCTACCCATAGAATTGCCATTGGTTGATTTCAACTCAGGGACACTTACTTGCTTAGTAAGTATATTATATGTGGTGTACTAACCATACTAACCAGTAAGGTCCAGCAGAACACTTACATAACTGCTGCACTGCACAGCTAGCTGATGATGGCTGTGCAGACAGGTGTAACTCCCTGATGCCTGTCTGAAAATAGAGGGTGGTAGCTCAGTTGTGGAACACTCAAACAGTCAAGCAAATGTTGCAGGACCTGCAGTCCTCTTGGCCTCTTTAGAATTCAGCCATGTTAAATTGGTGGCAAGTATAGCAATAGGAAAATGCAGTGAAACTTCCAATAAATATACCAAAATACAAACTCTTACAAAATGACTGCTGTTTATGTAAAACTGTTGAACATTTAAACCAGTAATTAGAACCAAATATGCTGAAACCTAATGAAATGTCTATATCCAAACCCAGATAACTAGAAGAATGTATACATTGACCCTTCATTTCTCTTAAAATTGCACCTCCCCCATACAAACTTTTCCTTTATCATCTTACATTTTTACACTTTTTTTCTTCATTCACCCTAGGATGTCACCCCCATGAACATGTATCACGTAACTGCTTCTATTCCATCAAACCTCACATTAAAACACATTGTATTTGCTTGCCAGATGGAGCTTCACTGCATTTATCTTTAAATTTGTCACCAAAACAGCATTATCTTGCCTTAAATTTACCAAAATAAGTATATACAATCACCAGAAAATAAAGCCATATGGTGTTCAAAGGACTGCATGCAGGCTACAGAAGCTGCGGATTTTTATATTATTGCTGGAAAACATAAATTCTATTACAGTAACCAGACTTACAGGACATAAAGCATTCTTATTACATCAGATTTGTGACCTTTGATGCCCAGCAAATGATAAATGACTAAAATGAGAGTTACCAAAATATGTAATTCAAATAACCCATGACAGCTTATAGGAAAACATAACTGAATAAGTAGTTCAAGGCATAAGTGAGCAATGTGGTCAGATAAGAGTTTTGTCACACAGACTAAAGGTCTGAGGTTCAATCCTGACCACTGGTTATTGTCTGTGTGGAAGTCTACATGTTCTCCCCATGTCTGCCATGTCTGTATATGTATATATATGTATATATATATATTTTATATATATATATGTATATATATATATTTTATATATATATATCTGTGTCATGGCTGTAGAATGTCTCATAACCAGTTCACTTGACCTGTTAAATAAATAAAAGTAAAATGCAACAAAAGGCAAAACTGTCCTTGCTTAAACTGACTGATTTACCTGTCTGCATATATGAACAGTTCTGACTCAAACAGTTTAACAGCCTTAACATGTCTAACAAACCCTTTTAGAAAATAGCATACCTCCACCCAGATCTTTATATGATGAGAATCTCTTAACTTATCTCACACTTTCAGTACCCATCCTCTGTAACATTACCGAAACAGGATGCCATACCAATCCCTCAGCCTCATACCTCATCCTTCATAACCAGAACTCAGACTTGCTGTATATTTTAAGCTCTCCTTACCCAAGTATTACCCATATAGGCTCATCCTACCAGTCTATATAGAAAAACTACAAGTGTATGACTGTATTATAAAGTGGTTACTGAGTGAGCTACCTGCCCACAGGAAGGCATGCACCATACAAAAACATTCCCTCAGTGTTACTAAATTCAATATTATTCTGATATTATGTATCCACTTACAGAGCTCTCTCAGTTATGTTTGTCCTTAAAACAGAATCATCCCTATAATCAAAGGAACTGGTAGTCTCTCGCTATGCTATCAGACTATAATAACATCTAAGATGTAAATCTATATCCAAGACACAGACATTACCAACATATAACTCATCTGAATCAACAGACTGATGGCCCTTAGCAGCAATTATGACACCTGAGACAAGATGATCAATGAAAGGAAAGATAATTAAACAAACCTGTAGCATGAATTCCGACACATAGAAGCCAAGCCACACTGAATGGAATAAACTCTCACATGTTGAATCCAATATGACAAAGACTCCACAGAAAGACAAAACAGACAGATAGAAGTCTTTTATTTTTCACTCTTGTTCTCAACATCCCTTCCCTTTAGCTGGGCTAATTCCTTTTAGTAGTAGCACAGCTCACATTCAGCACTTGTGCTGCTCAACACACTCACTGTACCCTCACTGTACTCTCACTGTACCCTTACAGTACCCTCACTGTACCCTAATTGTACCCTTAGTGTACTCTTACTGTACCTTCATTATATCCCTACTGTATCCTCACTGTACCCTTAGTGTAGGTACACTTACTGTAGCCTTATTGTACCCTACATGTACCTTTACCGTATCCTCACTGTACACTTACTGTATCCTCACAGTACCCTCACTGTACCCTCACAGTACCACTGTACATTTATTGTACCCTCACTGTACCCTGACTGTACCCTTTCTGTATCCTGACAGTACCCTCACTGTACCTTTACTGTACCCTTAATGTACCCTTACTGTACCTTTACTGTTGGTACCATTACTGTAACCTTATTGTACCTTAACTGTACCTTTACTGTACCCTTATTGTACCCTCACTGTACTCTTAATAAACTGTCACTGTGCCCGTACTGTTCCTCTACTGTCCTCTCTCTGTAATGTACCCTTATTGTACCCCTACTTTACCCTCACAGTACCCTTATTGCAGCATCATGGTACCCTTACTTTACCCCATTGTATCCTTACTGTACCCTCATTGTACACTTACTGTACCACTGTATCCTTACTGTACCCTCATTGTACACTTACTGTACCCTCACAGTACCCTTACTGTATCCTTTCTGTACCCTCACAGCACCCCTCCTGTACCTTTATTGTACCCTAACTGTACCTTTAATGTATTCTCGCTGCACTCTCACTCATATAGACATGGTCATAGTGTTGTACAATATGGGAAGGGTTCTTTCAAGACCTGTGAAGGTCTTTACAAATGAATATGCTCATAACCTGATTTATTTCAAGCAAATGGTTTCATTCCTGTAACATTTCCTTTCAAGAAAGTTTCTGCATGACTGAAATGCCAGTGCAAGGCTTAAATATCCATCCCTTTCTTAAGCAAAATTTGAACAAAAGATGCATTCTTCAGTTACAAAAGCTACCTAAAATTATGACTGGGATTAAAAAACAAGGTCCATAATTACATAAGCTTTTTATATGGTCTAAACCTCACAGCAGATCTGCATGCAGTTCATAGAAGTTTCATTACTTCCTGGAAAGATTTCATGCACTATTGCTTGTATGGATGAGTCCAGAAACATTATAAGTATGCAAGTGTGGATGAAGAGCATAGTCCATGATTTACAAAGAGAAGCATTGTGTAGTGAGCTGTTAATGGGCTGCTAGAATTTGTGTTCTTACAACTATAGATTAAAAACACCTAAAATTTAGTAATAATGATAATAATAATAATAATCATAATAATATTAATGCACCTGTTGTACTGATTTCTGAGACATTGTGCACAACAGAGCATTCATGAGGTACAACATCACAGCAACCACCCAGATATATACCATAGTCCTTTAAAAATGTACAAACAAATGATTGCCACCATGGCTGCCATACTGATCACACGACTGTGCATCACTTTGACCAGGATCTAACCATTAATAGCATTAATAATAACAGAGACTTCCATTTATATTCCTTGCAGTTTATTTATTTATTATTTGCTTTTGGTTTACGTGATAGTCCATTGGGTCAAGATGAAACTAAGCTTTTCAATGGAGTCCTTGGGAGAAAAGCTACAGAGAAAAAAATGTTATAATAGTTATTAGAGATGATTATACATTTGTAACAATTCCTAAAAGTCCTAATTAGAATTTTGGCATGTATCCACCGAAACATTTCATTTAATTTAAAGGAATATTGGATTTATCACAGAATCAAAACATTTAATTACATTTAAAAGGGCTATGCATTTTATCTGATCAAGTGCATATGTTAAACAAGTAAAATACATATTTGTTTATATCTAGTGATCTAAGTAACTTAAAAATGAAGTGTTGAACCAACAAAGTGCAAAATTTTGAATAAAATGAAAAATAAAATAAAATGAAAACTACATACATAAAATATAACATAAAATAAATGAAAAATCATACATTAATAATCAACTATATTGCTAAAATATATTTGCCTTATAAAAGTATTATAAAGTATGATATTTATCAAATATACTCTAACATGTATAATAATACTAAAATTCTTCACTCTAAAATAATAAAACGAAAATCGACTCAATCAAATGTATGTTGTATCTACAAAGTGTTAATAAAAAATATGTAAATAATATATAATATAATATAAAAAAGTATTATAATAAATAAGTAGTGTATATAAAATAAGTATAATGTATGTATATAAGATATAAATAAATATAAATATATAATGAAATGTATACATATAAAAAATGTAAAAAATGAAAAGAAAAATATAAAATAATTGTGTATGCAACACATAAATATAAAATAAATAAAAAATATAAAATGGACGCATGATGATATGTATGAGAAAAGGATAAAAATGTAAAAAAAAAAAATGTATATGAAAAACAAAATGTGTAAGAACAAGGGGTATATAAAAAGAATAATAAATTGTTGTTGTTAAGAAATGCGTATCACAAGATGTAGTATGAGTTAGTTAGTAATAGGTTCACCATAATGATTATATAGGGAAAAAACTCAAGAGTCCATCTGCAGAAAGGGGTTAATACTTTATAAAGTCATTTAACCCAGGGCTCACCATCTACTTTCTCCTTTACTTTCCAATTACCTCCACTTTACTCACTTCCAACTTGATCTATAACTTGATCTATAATAAAAAAACGAAAGCTGAGGGTCCAAAATCAAAATGTGTTTACTCACTGTATTATTATTATTGTCTTAATTTTGATTTTAAATGCTCAGATATCCTTGTTTTAAACTTCCTTATTTTAGGGGATTTGCCACCACATCTACCCTCATTGTTTAAAACTTCTTAACTATATAGGAATATAAGGATTACCTAATCACACACCGCGTGCCTTTCACATAATTCTGAAATTTTTTGCCCCACTCTTTCTTAACATAATCTTTAAAAACATTGTAAATATGTGAGTAGGATGGTTACTTAAATATTATGATCGAGGAGATAAATTCGTTGGAAATTCGATTATCCATTATCATTGAATAAAAAGCAAGGTTGAGTCTCTGACTGAATAACTATTCATCTTATATAATTCCACATCTCTATCTATCTTCCTAAGTTTCCTGTTGTATATCAGCATAGTCTTGTTCTCCACTGTGGAGAACTGTTTGTGGTATAAATCCCCCCATTGTTCAAAATTCACATCTTTAATAATGTCCTCATTTAAATTCTCAATATCAATATCTTTGTTTCATTATAATTCATCAATTTCTTCATATAAATAAAACCAAAATCATCAAACATGTTATTAAAATCAGTCATATTAGCATTGTTGTAGTCAATTCCCAAAGGGAGTTTAAAAAATTCAAACATTGCTTTAAATATGCACTGTCAGTTTTAATACTTTTGACCTGAACTAACTTTTTACCAAGTAACAACATTTTTGTTTTTAAGTTGTCACCAGATGTACTACAATGTCTTCCATTTTTGTTAAAAAGTTCACTTGTACAATCATCACTTTTAAAAGTAACTTCATCATTCAAAAATAAATCAATAGTGTTCAAACTATAACTTTGCCATATGCAGTGTCATTAGTAACAGACCTTTTATCAAAGCACACAGTACCTTTCATGCCTTCACTTTTCTTTAAAGTGTTGGAATATGTCCTACAATCATCGGTTTAGTGCCTACCCTCTTTATTTCGTTGTCAGAGTGAAATAGGCTAAAGTCGAATGTAAATTCCGCCTCAGGAGACAAATTAATGTCTTTCAGTCAGACAAACAGTCGTCCGTTAGGTATAACATCGGAACTGATCACAGTTGTAGTAGAAAATGCATTCCCTTGTGCTTGCAAGCTGTTAATAGCTACCAGGGAACTCGCCGTAGCAGCTCCAACGTTGATCGCGGCCAGGAGGCTAACTCATCATTGTCCAATGAAGCCTGGGACACGTCCGTCGACTCAGCCATCTGGGAAAAACGACCACAAAATTACAACAAGGAATCCAACAAAAGAAACTGCAACCCAGAAGATAAAGTTGGCAAAACGCATCCACCAAAGCTCGGACACCAGAAATGTTCTTTCTTCAGTTTATTAGACACAAAACAGTACACGAATGCAGCAGTCAATGTAGGTTAGCGCTTTCATCTGTAATAAGACAGACTTCCTCAGAACCATGTTGTCCTATTTAAAGGAATTTTGGCGCCAATATCCACCAAAACTTTTAATACATTTAAAAGGGCTATGCTCTTTATCTGATCAACTGCATATGTTAACACAGTAAAACGTTCATTTGTTTACATCTAGTGATTACCAGTGACATTGTGTAAACATTAATACAATATCTAAGTGAGGTCTAAGTAACTTCTAAAAATGAAGTGTTGAACCAACAAAGTGCAAAATGTTTGATATAAATAAAATAAAATGAAAACTACATACATAAATCATCAACTAGTTGGCTACAAAATCTCATGCCTTAATAAAGTATGATATTGTATGATATTGGTCGAAATATATAAAGTAAATATGTGGTGTAGTATTTAATGCTCTAACTTCACCTACAATAATAAAACGAAAATCGACCAATCAAATGTATAATGCATCTACAAACTGTAGTCATTGTACAAGGCATGTGTTAATTATAAAATGTATGTAAATTATAATATATATAATATAAAATGTATTATAAACAAGTAGTGTGTGTATGTGAATAAGTATAAATGTAAATATAAATATGTAAATATATGGATACATATAAAAATGTAAGTGTATAAGATGAAAGTTAAAATATAAAATAGAACCATACAAATTGTGTGTATGCAACACATAAATATAAAATATAAAATATGGACGCAACCAATTATGTATGAGAATAGGATGTAAAAATATAAAAATGAGGAAAAATGTATATGAGGAACAAAAAATGTGTAAGAACAAGTGTGGGGTATATAAAAGAAGTGATAATAACTTGTTGTTAAGAAACAATGCGTCACAAGATGTAGTATGATGAGTTAGTATAATAGGTTCACCATAATGATTATAACCAGGAAAACCTCAAAAGTCCATCTGCAGAAAGGGTTTAAAACTTATAAAGTCATTTAAACCAGGGCTTGTTGTAGCATCACATAATATCTGCCATCTACTTTCTAGTGCTGACAACCTTACTTTCCAATTACCTCCACTAATTCCTACTTCAACTTGATCTATAATAGCAAAACGAAAGCTGTGAGTGGGTCCTTTATCAAAAATGTGTTTACTCAATGCATTATTATTGTCTTGCCTTTTGATTTTATATAAATGCTCGTATATCCTTGTCAGTTTTCATTTTATTTTTTTTTTATATTAATATCAAACATTTTGCACTTTGTTGGTTCAACACTTCGTTTTTAGAAGTTACTTAGACCTCACTTAGATATTGTATTAATGTTTACACAATGTCACTGGTAATCACTAGATGTAAACAAATGAATATTTTACTGTGTTAACATATGCAGTTGATCAGATAAAGAGCATAGCCCTTTTAAATGTAATTAAAAGTTTTGGTGGATATTGGCGCCAAAATTCCTTTAAATAGGACTTTTTTAGGCTTAAACATGGTTCTGAGGAAGTCTGTCTTATTACAGATGAAAGCGCTTAACCTACATTGACTGCTGCATTCATTTTTCTGATGTACTGTTTTGTGTCTAATAAACTGAAGAAAGAACATTTCTGGTGTCCGAGCTTTGGTGGATGCGTTTTGCCGACTTTATCTTCTGGGTTGCAGTTTCTTTTGTTGGATTCCTTGTTGTAATTTTGTGGTCGTTTTTCCCAGATGGCTGAGTCGACGGACGTGTCCCAGGCTTCATTGGACAAGGATGAGTTAGCCTCACTTTGGTTGGAAGTGACTGCTTTACAAACTGACGTGAGTAAACTGCTCACTTTGGTTGGCAAGTTAACTGCTATTAACAGCTTGCAAGCACAAGGGAACGCATTTTCTACTAATACTGTGAGCAATTCCAATGTTATACCTAACGGACAGTTGCAGGGCACTCCGCCATGTACGGACTGTTTGTCTGACAAAGCGTCCGCTTTGAAAGACATTAATTTGTCTCCTGAGGCGGAATTTACATTCGACTTTAGCCTATTTCACTCTGACAACGAAATAAAGAGGGTAGGCACTAAACCAAAATTGCGTGATGATTGTAGGACATATTCCAACACTTTAAAGAAAAGTGAAGGCATGAAAGGTACTGTGTGCTTTGATAAAAATTCTGTTACTAATGACACTGCATACGGCCCAAGTTCCAGGGGCCGCTATATAACAAACGGTTCAAAGAAAAGTTATAGTTTGAACACTATTGATTTATTTTTGAATGATGAAGTTACTTTTAAAAGTGATGATTGTACAAGTGAACTTTTTAACAAAAATGGAAGACATTGTAGTACATCTGGTGACAACTTAAAAACAAAAATTTTGTTACTTGGTAAAAAGTTAGTTCAGGTCAAAAGTATTAAAACTGACAGTGCATATTTAAAGCAATGTTTGAATTTAAAAATTGTGCCCAAAGGGCTGAGATTTTTTAAACTCCCTTTGGGAATTGACTACAACAATGCTAATATGACTGATTTTAATAACATGTTTGATGATTTTGGTTTTATTTATATGAAGAAATTGATGAATTATAATGAAATTAAGATATTGGGGCTTACCAAGGATATTGAGAATTTAAATGAGGACATTATTAAAGATGTGAATTTTGAACAATGGGGGGATTTATACCACAAACAGTTCTCCACAGTGGAGAACAAGACTATGCTGATATACAACAGGAAACTTAGGAAGATAGATAGAGATGTGGAATTATATAAGATGAATAGGGCATATGTATGGCCAAATGATAACAGAAAGGATACTCACTATCATGAGAGGAATTATGAGTCCAACGATCGGTCAGATAGAAACAACAACGACACAAATTTTCAAGGGGGGAGATACTTTCCAGCACCCAAACTTTACAGAAGACAACATCATTAATGGAAGCACCCACAGATCTTGGGCCCATGTTTTTCAAGGGCATAGAGAATTCTAAATCCACACACAATGAGAGTATTTCATCCAAGACGACTGTGGGTACATTAACATCTAAAGAACGGCACCCAGTTAGACACATTATTAACACTTATAATGGATTTAATGTGTTTAACTATATGGATATGGAGGTTAAGCAGGAATTTTTTACCTTGTTCAGTAAGGGCATGAAATTCATACCCACTAGTCGTTTTGACATTGTGGACACGATTAAAGAAATTAAATTATTCAGTCGTAGACTCAACCTTGCTTTTTTATTCAATGATAATGAACAAGCTAAGGGTTTGACTGGTATTAGTAAAAAGACATTAACGAAGAAAAGTGTATTCGTACCTTCCTATCATCCTCAAGTTTCACATTATGAGAAATTAGTTTGTAAAGATATTTATAAATTATACAAAGATATTAGAACAAAAAGAGATTACGTTAGTATATTAAAAGACAATTTGAACGTTAAAGAAGGGGAATGTCTGAACTACCTGAAGGACGGTCATAACATTAGAATCATGAAACCGGATAAGGGTGGAGGTATTGTCTTGTACAACACCCTTGATTACAACAGTGAAATTTTTAACATTCTACATTCTTCCGGCAATTACGAAGCCATTTCAGTCAATCAAGTTAATATTGGCCACAAAAGAATTGATTTGGCCATTGAAGAATATCTTTTGGATAATCGAATTTCCAACGAAATTTATCAATTTATCAGAGCTGAATTCCCCAAAATGGCAAATATTGTAGGTATACCTAAAATCCACAAATGTTTAGAACAACTGCCCTTTAGACCAATTATTTCGGGTTCTAAATCTAAGACTTTTAATATAGGGGTAACTATAGACCAGTGGACAAAACACGTATACCAGAAGGTCAATCATTTAACAAAAGACTCTTGGGATTTTTTGGGGAAACTCACCCCTGATTTATGGAGGAAGGATTTAATTTTTCTCACTATCGACGTAATTGATCTTTTTTCAAGTATACCTAGAGACATAGGTCTAGAATATTTTCATAATAGTTTATGTAAATTTTCCACATTGAGTTGTGATAGGATCAATTTAACTGTCGATATGATGGGGTTAGTCCTCGATCATAATTATTTACAATTTCAGGGAGAACTTTTTAGGCAAACCAAGGGTGTGGCAATGGGCGCATCCTGTGCCCCTATTTACGCCAATATGGTTATGCTGGAATGGGAGACAGAGTTTACATTTAACAGTGAATTTTTCAACAAGATGGTGTTGTACACTAGATTTTTAGATGACTTGTTTATATTGTGGAATGGTTCAATAGAGGAGATTTATAAATTTATGGATTATATAAACAACACTACGGAATTTCTTAAATTTACACATTGTATAGAAAAAGAAGGAATTCCTTATTTGGACACTTATATTAGCAACAATGGTTCAAATTTTGCATCCAAAATTTACAGAAAGAAAACTTTCTCTAATGATTATCTAAATTATGAAAGTAACCATCCACCTCACATATTTAGCAATGTTTTTAAAGGGCAGTGTATCCGCGCTGCTCATATGTCTTCTAACAGGGAAGTTATGGAAATGGAATTGGAGGTGATATATGAGATGTTTGTCAACCGGGGTTATCCGAAAGATATGTTAGATAATATCAGTGATTATGTTAAGAAAGAGTGGGGCAAAAAATTTCTACCCCTATTAGGTGTTTCTTTTAGTAAGATAAGCAAATCGGAAGAATTATGTGAAAGGCACGTGTGTGTGATTAGGTTTAATCCTTATTCCTATATAGTTAAGGAAGTTTTAAACAGGTATTGGGACATTCTTATGTTATCAGAGAATGAGGGTAGATGAAAATAGTGTATAAAACATCACATAATTTGAAAAACTTATTTGAACAGGGAAGTGTAAATAAAAGACCTACCATAGGTACCTCCAAATGTGGTTCATGCAACCAATGCAATTACATCAATACTAACAAAACTATTAGACTAAATAATGTTACCAAGACACAAATCAAGTGTTGTATGGGTAACTGTAACACACAGAGGGTAGTGTATCTTGCCACTTGTATATCCTGTTCGGCTTACTACGTTGGTAAGACAGAAAGGAAGTTTAAAACAAGGATATACGAGCATTTATATAAAATCAAAAGGCAAGACAATAATAATGCAGTGAGTAAACACATTTTTGATAAAGGACCCACTCACAGCTTTCGTTTTGCTATTATAGATCAAGTTGAAGTAGGAATTAGTGGAGGTAAATGGAAAGTAAGGTTGTCAGCACTAGAAAGTAGATGGCAGATATTATGTGATGCTACAACAAGCCCTGGGTTAAATGACTTTATAAGTATTAAACCCTTTCTGCAGATGGACTCTTGAGGTTTTCCTGGTTATAATCATTATGGTGAACCTATTATACTAACTCATCATACTACATCTTGTGACGCATTGTTTCTTAACAACAAGTTATTATCACTTCTTTTATATACCCCACACTTGTTCTTACACATTTTTTGTTCCTCATATACATTTTTCTCATTTTTACATTTTTACATCCTATTCTCATACATAATTGGTTGCGTCCACATTTTATATTTTATATTTATGTGTTGCATACACACAATTTGTATGGTTCTATTTTATATTTTAACTTTCATCTTATACACTTACATTTTTATATGTATCCATATATTTACATATTTATATTTACATTTATACTTATTCACATACACACACTACTTGTTTATAATACATTTTATATTATATATATTATAATTTACATACATTTTATAATTAACACATGCCTTGTACAATGACTACACTTTGTAGATACATTATACATTTGATTGGTCGATTTTCGTTTTATTATTGTAGGTAAAGTTAGAGCATTAAATACTACACCACATATTTACTTTATATATTTCGACAAATATCATACAATATAATACTTTATTAAGGCATGAGATTTTGTAGCCAACTAGTTGATGATTTATGTATGTAGTTTTCATTTTATTTTATTTTATATTAATATCAAACATTTTGCACTTTTTTGGTTCAACACTTCGTTTTTAGAAGTTACTTAGACCTCACTTAGATATTGTATTAATGTTTACACAATGTCACTGGTAATCACTAGATGTAAACAAATGAACGTTTTACTGTGTTAACATATGCAGTTGATCAGATAAAGAGCATAGCCCTTTTAAATGTAATTAAAAGTTTTGGTGGACATTGGCGCCAAAATTCCTTTAAATAGGACTTTTTTAGGCTTAAACATGGTTCTGAGGAAGTCTGTCTTATTACAGATGAAAGCGCTTAACCTACATTGACTGCTGCATTCGTTTTTCTGGTGTACTGTTTTGTGTCTAATAAACTGAAGAAAGAACATTTCTGGTGTCCGAGCTTTGGTGGATGCGTTTTGCCGACTTTATCTTCTGGGTTGCAGTTACTTTTCATCCATTGCTCAGTGGTTGAAAAAGCATCCTGGGTTAGTTTTAGGAGGGAGGGGATAGATGTGGCAGAGCAGATAATGGTAGAATCATCTGCATATTGGATGATATTGGTGTCTGTTCCTGAGTCATGGCAACATAGCCTTAAACACCTGTGAATCTCTTCTTGCTGCAAATGTGGAATTGGAAGGTGAAACAGTGTGCCCACTGAACTGTCCATTTCCTATAAAACTCTATGCCACACAGCCCAGAAGAAGAATGGCAGTGTCTTAGTACTATACATGAAAGGATACAATCCAGACCACAGTCTTATTTGTATCATAGTCCCTAACCCTTCAATCCTCATGCATATTCTGTCTTCATAAAATAGATGATTCACTCCCCACCTCCCCCACTATCTTGCGTTCTGTCTTCTATATTCTTTAAGATAAATTAGTCAGTTTTCAGATATATAGTCTCCTTTATAACTGAGAACAGTATGTCAACTGAGCTTTCACTGTAGCATTATACAAAGGTACTACAACAACACAGATTCCTCTTCAGTATGCATCTAACCTTATCTACCCTCATATGCTTGAAATATATGCTAGATTTATTGCATCCAAAATGTATTCTCTCTCACACACACACACACACACACACACACACACACACACACACACACACACACACACACACACACACACTCATGTATGCTGTGTCCACAATTGAACACTTCATTCTACCTTTGTGTGACTAAAAGTTTGGTCTGTGTGTGTGTGTGTGTGTGTGTGTGTGTGTGTGTGTGTGTGTGTGTGTGTGTGCCCGCGTGCACGCATGCACACGTATGGCTTTATGAATATACTTAATATAATGTAAACAGCATAATATCTCAACACAAAATATTAACAAACTCTAACCACAACCAAAGCCGATGTTTTAGCAAGGGGCAAGCACTCTGTACTTCCCGCATCCCCTGTTAATTATATATAATAGCTCCAAGTCTGCAAAACAATGGTGAAAGAGCCTTTCCCTTGTATAATTTGAATTTTATAAACATTTTTGATTTTAGATATTTTTGCTGTTGATATTATACTGTTTATATTAAGTCTACTAAAGGTCCTCACATGCTAGTATTTCAGGACACACCTGCCCTCTGACACTTGCTCTAAAAAGCAAGTGCTTGAATGCCTATTAGCCTGATCTCCATACATTGGCAAGATTATATGAATGAACACAAGGTACTAGATAGACAAGACATTGTAATGCGATTTAAACTATTATCTCAAGAATGACTCCTTCTACAAAGTGTTCTGTCATATTCCCATGATTCATGTAGAATAATTAATAGTTATTCTTTCAAAGGAACACCAAAGTTTGTCATCTATTTATATGAAATTGTTTATAACAATTTCAATTTAAATAACATCATCTCAAGTCTGTATAAAATATTAATAACATATAAAACAAAACCTCAAGAAAAATATTGGAATTATATTACTAAGGGGCATTCCTTATCTTTAACTACAGAAATTAAAACTAATCTCTTGGTTTCTGTTAAATTAACCTCTTAGTCACAGCACTGGAGAATTTATATCTGGAAATTTCTCCATAGAACATTCCTAACACCAGACAAAAAAATAGCTAAGTTTAGTACTGCTAGTAATGTTTTATGTTGGAGATGTTCTCAAGCATGCAGGGAAGAATGGATACACATTTTTATGAGTGCACTAGTATAAAACAATTCTGGAATGATATTAATAATTTTTACAAGCTGTAGTCACAGATTTCTTTATATTATCTAAATCTTTAGTGCTACTAAACATAAATGAAGGTCCTCGTTTGAAGAAGGATAATCTTTATTTATTGTAGACCATTCTAGCAGAAAGTGCATAATGAGGGAATGGAATTCACTTTACCACTGTTGGTGGAAGAATTTCTATATTTAATGAAAGACTCAGCACAGAAAGAGATCAAGATTAAAGAACTGAGAATATATCCTCACATGTTAACAAATAATCCTTGGAGAAAGGTTCTAAATCTTATCAAAAATCTACAACTGGACTGTACCTCTCTCTGATCACTGTAAATGCTTTAATTAATTGTATGTTAATCTATGTATTTTGAATCAAACTGGTTTCATTTATTTATTTTTCCAGCAGGCCAAATGTAAATAGTGTATATAGTTATTTATGTATTAGAATTTAGATTATGTTGTATCTGCAATATTTTTATTTTTTGAAAATAAAAATTACTTGAGTAAATAAAAATTGCTTGAACTCCTACTAGCTCAACCGTCTGTTCTTGCATAATCCTATACACTAAATAGCTCTAAAAGAACCTAAATCATAAATCTAAACAACTCTCACTTAGTCCCCAAACCAAATCCTCTGCCCCTAACCCTAAACTTCCACTCTTCCCAAACTTTAAAGTCCCCAATTGCTATCTAAATCTACAACTCTAACACCTTCCTTAAACTTAAATTCCACGATCACTCCATAACCCAGAAACTCCCTTCCTGCTCATTATAATAAAATTTCAACACCTTCCCTAAGCCTTAATTTTCAATCACACCCTAACAATGAAACTCTCTTCCCACTTGTTAACCATAAAATCCCCCTCTTACTCCTGGGTTCTAAAATCCACCTTTCCTCTCCCTTCCCACAGCTGCTTGCCGAAATTCATGTTTGAGTTGTAGTGGGAGTAGTGCTTTCTCCCATGGCTGCAAAAAGCAGCCTTCCCAAGTTACAAGATGCTTGAGTCCCTGGCTTCATAAGAATGGGTTTCATATAGCTCCCAATTGAAACATTATCACTTGAAATGCCAAGTGCTGACATGTAAAAAAAAGCTTGAGAATGCAGGTGAACAGTATATCTTAAACATCAGTCTTCTCCTTTAAATACCCCAAACCCCCGAATGTACATATACAAACTCTAAAATCCCTATGTCTAGGAAAAAAAGGGAGAATTCTGAGAAATGGTTATCTAAGACTTAATATATGCATGCCCGTTTTGGGCCATTCGGTTTCTGTTTCTTGGATCAGATGGATCCAGATATTTCAAATGGTTACCCATTCCAAGTACTTGAAACTCGAATGCTGGTAACAGAATTATATATATATATATATATATATATATATATATATATATATATATATATATATATATATATATATATATATCCCAAAAATACAAATTAATTGAAAGAAGGAAATGAACAATTAGTGTGCACTTATTTGGTTTGCTGGTGATTCATGTTATTCAGGATGCGGAGGGGACCTGTTCCTGACTGGAAGTTACTCGGTAGAAGAAGAGTAGAAATACATATAACACATTGCATTTTTTTAAACAAGAAACATCCTTCTTAAATTATAATGTATGACATACCCAATCATACATTTATATAAATGAGACTGAACCATATTGACATAATTTTAGTTGCAAAAATTATACAGCTCTTACAATTGCTCCAGTCATTGTCAGTCAAACACTACATAGCTCAATCAAATTCTGCCTTCATTTTAACTTTGTTCCTCCTATGCATATATTGTTCCCACAGTTCCCATTTTTTCTATGTTTGTTTCTACCTTTTTCTAAATATCCCAATTCCAGTTGTTTTACCTCTGTTACTATATTCACTACTTTTAATAAAGTTGGTTTAGACTTTGATTTCCATTTTCTAGTAATTGTTTTTTGGCAGCCACCATAATCAAATTCAGCAAGGCCTTACCATGTCTGGGC